>NC_062229.1:12061393-12138891 GCF_902686445.1 Sciurus carolinensis
CAAATTTAATTTCTTTTTTTATTGTAAACAAATGGGATACATGTTTTTTCTCTGTCTGTACATGGCGTAAAGGCATACCATTTGTGTAATCATAAATTTACATAGGGTAATGTTGTTTGATTCATTCTGCCATTTTTTCCCTTCCCCCCCTCCCCTCTCACCCTTCCCCTCCATCTATACAGTCCTTCCTTCCTCCATTCCTGCCCCCCTCCCTAAACCCAACTCCAACCCCAACACTAACCCTTCCCACCCCCCATTATGTGTCATCATCCACTTATTAGCGATATCATTCTTCCTTTGGTTTTTTGAGATTGGCTTATCTCACTTAGCATGATATTCTCCAGTTTCATCCATTTGCCTGCAAATGCCATAATTTTATCGTTCTTTATGGCTGAGTAATATTCCATTGTATATATATACCACATTTTCTTTATCCATTCATCAATTGAAGGACATCTAGGTTGGTTCCACAATCTGGCTATTGTGAACTGAGCAGCTATGAACATTGATGTGGCTGTATCTCTGTAATATGCTGATTTTAAGTCCTTTGGGTATAGGCCAAGGAGTGGGATAGCTGGGTCAAATGGTGTTTCCATTCCAAGTTTTCTAAGGAATCTCCACACTGCTTTCCAGAGTGGCTGCACTAATTTGCAGCCCCACCAGCAATGTAAGAGTGTACCTTTCTCCCCACATCCTCGCCAACACCTGTTGTTGCTTGTATTCTTGATAATCGCCATTCTAATTGGGGTGAGATGGAATCTTAGGGTGGTTTTGATTTGCATTTCTCTTATTACTATAGATGTTGAACACTTTTCCATATGTTTGTTGATTGCTTGTATATCTTCTTCTGTGAAGTGTCTATTCATTTCCTTAGCCCATTTGTCAGTTGGATTATTTACATTCTTGGTGTAGAGTTTTTTGAGTTCTTTATAGATTCTGGAGATTAGCGCTCTATCTGAAGTATGATTGGCAAAGATTTTCTCCCACTCTGTAGGCTCTTTCTTTGCATTGCTGATAGTTTCCTTTGCTGAGAGAAAGCTTTTTAGTTTGAATCTATCCCAGTTATTAATTCTTGCTTTTATTTCTTGTGCTATGGGAGTCCTGTTGAGGAAGTCTGGTCCTAAGCCGACATGTTGAAGCTCTGGACCTACTTTTTCTTCTATAAGATGCAAGGTCTCTGGTCTGATTCTGAGATCCTTGATCCATTTTGAGTTTAGTTTCATGCATGGTGAGAGATATGGGTTTAGTTTCATTCTGTTGCATATGGATTTCCAATTCTCCCATCACCATTTGTTGAAGAGGCTTTTTTTTCTCCATTGCATATTTTTGGCCCCTTTGTCTAGTATGAGAAAATTGTATTTATTTGGGTTTGTGTCTGTGTCCTCTATTCTGTACCATTGATCCACCTTTCTATTTTGGTACCAATACCATGCCGTTTTTGTTACTATTGCTTTGTAGTAGAGTTGAAGATCTGGTATTGCCATACCCCCTGCTTCACACTTTCTGCCACAGATTGCTTAAGCTATTCTGGGTTTTTTATTCTTCCAGATGAATTTCATAATTGCTTGCTTTCACATACTCTCCTTTCTCCTTCTTACACACACACACACACACACACACACACACACACACACACACACACACAGCTTCAGAATGTCATAAGAGAGCAGATTTCCGTCCCCATACTTCCTCAGCCATGGTGTTCTTCTTCACCATAGGGCCACTGGTCATGCACTGAAACCTCTCAGTAAGCCAAAATAAACATTTCCTCCTTTTAAGCTTTTAGTATTTTGTCAAAGGGAGAGAAAGCTAACATACACAGAGGCATTCATATATACATAAGTATATCTATATTCAGAACATTTTTGTAGCTTCATATCCCTAATATCTCACCATGTTTCATAGTGGGATGGAGACACCTAATGTCAGGGAGAAAAAAATGGGGAGATTTTGAATGAAGTGAAATTTTCAGTTCAAGGAGATGAAAAAATTCTGGGAACTGGTGACATGGCAGATTGCACCACAATGTGAATGTCAGAGCATCATGGAACTGTGCTCACTGAAAATGGTGGAAAGCACAATTTGGGTATATTTTACCACAATGAGCAATAGAAGCAAAATGAAAATGGATATTAAAAAAAAAAACAAATATTAAAAAATAAACAAGACGCAGCAAGACTAGTACTGCATAATCTCTCTCATATCTGGAAGGAGACCAAAGTCAACCTGGATGTAGAGTGTGATTGCTAGGAACTGGGGAGGGTGCCCAGGCACGGGGAGACCAGACTGATGGTTGGATGAGGATCAATGTGCACTGTGTGCATGGAGAGAAATACCACACTGTGCTCCAAAAATGTGAAAAAATGATGTGAAATAAGTAAAATTTTAGACATTTCACTGTATGGGATTAATTCAAACGAACCTGCATAAGATAAAAATGTTGAAAGTGTTTCTTAGCATATTGGTGTGGTGTCATCAATGACAGATGCAGTGCACACAAATCCTATGGTCGCAGTTGGTGATGAATTTCGCTCCATGACTGCTTTTGTTATGAGCTATCAGCTTTAGTTGAGTGTTCAGATAATGCCATCCTAGCCTTTATATAGTGTTTTAAATATTCTAAGATAAAGGAATTTATATTATCATTTGACTAAGTGGTGCCTGCTTATCTATTTTCTTTTTCAAATACTCTTTTCTCTTTCAAAAGGTGTCCAAGCAAAATTGAATTGAAAAATTCATGTAGCAGAATTCCTCCTCCTGGGACTCTCAGAGGATCCAGAGCTACAATCTGTACTCTTTGGCATGTTGCTGACCATGTACCTGGTCACAAGTGCTTGAGAACCTGCTCATCATCCTGGCTGTCAGCTCTGACTCCCACCTCCACACCCCCATGTACTTCTTCCTCTCTAAACTGTCCTTGGCTGACATCTGTTTCACCTCCACCACAGTGCCAAAGATGCTGTTGAACATCCAAACTCACAGCAGAGTCATCTCCTATGTGGGCTGCCTGAGTCAGATGTCTCTTTTTATCATTTTTGGATGTATGAATGACATGCTTCTGTGATGACCTTTGACTGCTTTGTGGACACCTGTCACCCCCTGCATTACTCAGTCATCATGAATCCTTGCCTCTGTGGCTTACTAGTTTTGATGTCTTTTGTTTAACCTTTTGGAATTCCAGCTTCACAATGTGATTGTCTTCCACTTTGCCTACTTCAAAGGTGTGGAAATTACTAATATCTTTTGTGTGACTTCTCAAGTGCCGAATCTTTCCTGTTCTGATACCTTTACCAAAAATATTTACAAAAATGTATTTTGTTGGTGCCATTTCAGGATTCTTTCCTCTCTCAGGGATCTTGTACTCTTACTACAAAATTGTTTCCTCTGTTCTTAGAATCCCATCATCAAGTGGAAACTACAAAGCCTTCTCCACCTGTGGGTCTTACCTCTCAGTTTGCTTATTTTATGGAACAGTGGTTGGATGTATCTTACTTCCACAGTTTCAAAATCTCCCAGAAAATTCACTATGTTCTCATTGATGTATGCTGTGGGCCTCCCTATGATGAATTCCTTAATCTACAGTCTGAGGTACAGGGACATTAATAGTGCTCTCTGAAGGCTGCACAGAAGAACTGTGTAATTTCAGTTGTGTGGCATCCATTTGGAACATGTACTAGAAAAAGCAGCAGTGCTAAACATCTATACTTGCCTGTAAATTATGCCTCCTTGTGATAACATTATTTTCTTAGTTTGAAGATTTTATTTCTTCATGTTTCATGGTAGAATAGTGTTTTCCTAGGGCTGGGAGAAGGAGGAATGGGAAGTGTTTTTAAAAATGTGTTCAAAATTTCATTTTGGGAGGATGGAAAGTTTCTGGAAATTGATGATGGTGATGTTTGCACAAAACAGTGGATGCAATTAATGCCACCCAGCTGTGCACTTCAAGAGTGAAAGGAAAACCAGTAAAATAGGGGAAGGAGAATGAGGGAGGGAAAGGGGTAGAACAGGGAGTGAAATGGAGTAAATCAGATTCCATGCATGTACAATTTTGTCAAGATGAACCCAACTACTATATATGATTATAATATTCTAATCATTTTTAAATCAACCAAAAAAAAAAACACTGAAAGATACATAAAAATATACTTGATTATAGGAAGCACCAAAAACCTATTGTAGATGTTCATTTCTCCCTTCCAGTAATGTGAGAAAGCCCTTTCTACATTTTGATATTGTGGATTAATTTGACAAATTGTGAGTTCCATGCTGAGCACCCAAGCTCATATGGTAGTAAAAAAATTAGCTTTCCCTACAGCACTTAATTTGAAGATTTCAGTCCACTCCACTCCATACCTGTGTCTCTTCAACCATGGTGCTCTGTATCAGAAAACTCCCATCCATCCCTGTATTCATTCCAATTGTTAGGGTGGATGCTGAGTCTTCACTGGGCACCTGTCATGGGGTGGATGTCAGAACCACAGTCCTTGTTCATGGCCCAGCAGAGAAGTATCACAACTCATTCAGTGACAGCAAAATGATGAGTGGAGGAAGGCTACATGAACCGTTGTTCCTCATCATGAAGACCAACACTGAAGTTTAGGCACTGAGATGGGAAGGCACCAATATGCAGTTTCAGTTGTTAAGAGTTCCATGAACTATGGGTATTTGGTTATGTTGGGGGTGTCCTGAGAGTCTCATTCAATGTTTTCATTTCCTCCCACACTGGTTCTACCTCTCTTAGACATCTCATCCATGATGGCAGAGTATGCATTCCTGTAACCTGTTTCCCAATCACTGCAAAAGGGCTATGAAAGTGAGGTCAAGGAGAAGGAGGAGAAGAGGACCCATAATATCATAAACAGATATTGAGGGCCACCTAGATGTCAGTATCAGATATGTGTTCTTTGTATCTTATGTCATTTCACCTGTATTATCTCTCACACATTTAAACTCCTATGTTATTGTATCATTGTTGTGGTCGCCGTCGTCATCATCATCATCATCATCATCCAAGAAGGAAGAAGCACCACACTTTTATGTAGTTAATGCCATGTAGTCTGTTAGAAAACAGATAGGCATATTTCTGTGTCTGATTAGAGACACAGGGTATCTCGACAGGAGAATCCTGGAATGTCACCCACTGAACAACTCAACCAGCAATTTCACTTGCCTCTTTCTTCATAGAGAATCCATTTCTCATTGTGCCCTTCCTTTTGAGGGTTACTGGTACACCAAAAGGGAGAGAAGTAGTTGGTAACTTCTGGGTTAAATATAGGAATGTCAGAAATAGATTCCAGGTAAGACCACAGAAAGAGAAGATACACAATGAGCAGCACTGATCGTTACTCTTTTCTCTACTCCAGAACTTACTCACAGTTGTCCACATCCCCCTCCATTCTTATAGTCAGCCCACACAATATCCAAAAAAAGACATTAAAAGCAGGATTTTACATAATTCCTATTAAAAATTGGACTTCAGAGTTTGTACCTGCTCACTGGATATACCTGTGGTTTAGAATCTTAGACCTTAGCTTAAAACTAATTGATGGTTGAAAGCAATAAAAAAGTTTAGTGAATTGAGTGCAGTCTGACAATTTTCCTAGTTGTCCACACTATGCAGAAATACAAAATCTAACATGCCACTCAGAATTCCATCTCCTGGGCCTTTCAGAGGAACCAGACCTGCAGTTTGTCCTCTTTGGACTGTCCCTGTCCATGTCCATGAACCTGCTCATCATCCTGGTTCTCAGTTCTGACTCCTACCTCCACAGCCCCATGTACTTCTTCCACTCCAACCTGTCCTTGTATGATATTTATTTCACTTCCATCATGGTCCCAAAGATGATTGTGGACATACAAGTGGCACCATCTTCTAGGTTGGCTGCCTTACACAGATGTCTCTTTTTCTCATTTTGGATGTATGGATGGTAGCCTTCTGACTGTGATGGCCTATGCTCAGTGGGGCCAACTGCATTTCCAGGTTACCATGAATTCATGCCACTGTGTCTTCTTAATTTTGAGGTCACTTATTTAACAGCATGAATTAATTGCTTTATAATCTCCCTGATTTTAACATGTGTAATTTCTAATTTCCTCCACGATCCTTCTCAACTTCCAATTTCCCCAGTTCTGACATCTTCACTGATAACATGTTCTTGTGTTTTTGTTGCTGCCATCTCTGGATATCTTCCCAAGTCAGGAATCCTTTTTCCTTATTCTAAAATTGCTGCCTCCATTCAGATGATCCCATAATCAGAATGGAGGGGAAAAACCTTCACAACCTGTGGGTCTCAACTCTCCATTATTCACTTATTTTATGGAACAGGCCTTGGAGTGTACTTGATTCATCTGTATTATGTTCTCCCAGAAAGGGTGAGGGGACCTCAATGGTATACACAGTGGTCACCTCCATGCTGAATTCTCTCATCTACAGCCTGAGGAACAGGGATATTTAAAGTGCCTGGAGGAGGTTCCACAGCAGAACGGTCTAATCACAGGATTGTTCATATTCATTTGGAATGTAAACTAGAAAACCCAGCAGAAATGAATTTGAAGATATGTAAATTCTGCAAGTATGTAAATACTTAGACCACTATTTTTATAATTTTATGGCTTTACTTCTTCATCCTATTTTATAGTAAAATGGTACTTGCCATAGATATGAAATGTGAGGAATGGAAAGTTTTTAAATGGGTATAAAGTTTCAGTTTAAGAAAAAATGAAAAATTCTGGAAGTGAATTATTGCTAAGGTCTTATAATGAAATGATTGTAATTAATGCCACTTAACTGTGCATTTAGCAATGATTAAAATGGTAAATTTTATGTATATTTACCACAATATAATTTAAGTGAAAGTAAATGGATCATAATAAAAGAAATAAAACATGTAAAGGAGATGCCCAAAATATTTGTAGACATTCATTTTCTCTTCTTTCTCTTTCTTCATTAACATTAAGAAATCCTTGGAGGTTTAGAGAACATGGACCAATTTGACTAATTATGAGCCCTGCGCATGGAACGACTAAGGTCATATAATAGTCAATAATCTTCCTGTGACTGCAGTTCTTCAGTTTAATGACTCCATTCCAGTTGACTTCATACCTGGGTCTGATCCTTCTGTGGTTTTCTGCATCAACAAGCTCTTATCCATCACTCTATTCATATCACTCCTGAGCACACAGCCTCAGCCTTCACTGGGTACCAGCAGAGGAAGAGCATTGAATTCTCAGCCCTTGTCATGACTCAGAATAGACTCAACATTACCCAGTAAGTTCTGGGGAAGAGAATGGATGAAAGAAGGGCTCTCTGAAGTATTTTGTCCTCATCATCAAGACAAACATACAGTTTGGGGTAGATAGATGTGAAGATAAAAATATGCAGAATATCAGCTCCTTTAACTTTGAAGTTCATGTACGTGAGGGTGATAGAGGTGCCAAATATCTCAAAGTTTTGATTTCTTTGTACTCTGGTTCTATTTCCCATGTACACCTCATCCATGGAAGTAAAGATTGGAAGTGAAGATTGGGCACATGATATTCCTGCATAGGATTACTCCTCTCACCCCTCCTGCATACTCTTGTGGCTGTCCACATCCTCCTAGTCACTCTCAAAAGGAGACACACAGTCAAGTGTTGATATCATTCCTACTGAGAAAATTGGCTAAAGTTTTAAAATATACCTCAGATGTACCTGTGTTTAAAATTTGGTCTTCTGCTTAAAAGTTTCTGGTGGTTGGGAAACAATAAAGAAAATTCAGTGTATCAGACCCAGAGTCTGAAAATTTAATTCTGAATCTAGTGGTCCTACTTGTTAAGTCTGTGATGCAGGGCTGTTTGTTAGCGTCTCTGAGATGCAGCACTGTCATTTGATTTGATTTCTGATGGCACTGAGTGAGAAATAAACAGATATGGGTGCTCCATATATGATTATCATGTGATTTATATGTAACACAGAGGGAAATGTAACTTAGATACTGATGTTGCTAATAATAGGATAACTCTTCATACTAGTCAACTAAATATCCTATTATCTAAAGTTACTATTTTCTTACTTATATCACAGAACTATTTTATTTGTGTTATTCTGCAAGTACATGGTCACTTTTTGGAAAGGAATGCTGGATTCTCTCTCATTTCTAACTCTCTCAACCCTACAACTAGCTTAGCAAGAAGGAGGCATTGAATATTAAAAAAAAAAAAAAAACTGGGTTAAATACTAAATAGAACCTTCCCTGCTTCGGGAAAATTGTAACCGTCACATCTCCAGCACACTTGGTGCTTTTCCCATCTGCACTTTCAGGAATGCCCAACCAAACAAGAAAGAAGAAATAATAGCTTTTGTTCTTGTTGACATCACAGGTACATGGGCCCTAAATTTTCATTTAACCACATTTATAATATTGTATGATTCAGATTGTGGCAGAAATTTTCATGGGAACTAAGAAAGAGGCACAAAGAGAAGGTGGCAGAGGTCCCTCCAGGGTTGGACTGAGACATTTTGGAATTTCACCTCACTCTCAGCTCCCCTGGCCTTTGACAGCTGTTTTCATCAAAGAACTCACTATTTCCATAATGGTGGGATTCCTTATTTGATAACATGAATTGATGACCACATATGGCTAAGTTCCAGACTTTACCTGGGTGACATATGTGTTGAGGAGATGGGTGTCGTCCTTCTGCCCTCTGTGAGGCATTGTGAGCAGAGATGTGGAGAGATTTGCAAATGTTCTGTCCACAGAGATAGGTCAATGATATGGAACTAAAATGTGGATTTCCTGACTCTTATCCTAAAGTCTTCTCTACTGGAGCCCAGTGGAAGTATCTCTCCTATACAAGAAGAAATGTCTCAGTAATCAGGCAGGGACTATTATTAGATATACCACAGGAATATTTTGGATAGTACATCTCAACCACAGTAGGTTGTGTTTGATTAGGATCAGATTTATTTAACCAAAAATGTACATGATTAATAGAAAAGCTGGAATGCCCATTAAGTATTGGAATTCAAAAAACTGTCTGCCACCAACATGCTATGTCAAAATTCTCATTTGTACAATATGAACTCAGGCACAAGAATTTTGGAAAACTGGTTATAAAAATAAATTGACAAATTAATTGATGTCCCTTGGGTAATTCTGTGCATCAGCTAAGGCCTTTGAAATTCATGATTGTACTTCACATGCCAATATAAATTACTAAATTTCAGAGACAATAAGTGATGTGTTGTAGATGGCTTGAATGAGCAGTGGGTTTTCTTTTCCTTAAGGTAAGTCTTAAAGAAAAGTGCATATGGATATGGAAATCAAAACTGGAAATACCGACAAGAAAATATACCCACTGGATTTATGGTAGCAGTTTCTTTGGGGGAACAGGTGTGAAGAAAATAGAATCATACAGAGATAGTAAAAACAACATTTCATAGGTAATAATTTAAATCCTTGAAAAATATTGGTTGTGAAGCACATATTACTAAATGTTTATTTTATTTTTTTATTGTAAACAAATGGGATAAATGTTGTTTCTCTGTTTGTACTTCAGATAGAGTACTAATCTCCAGAATCTATAAAGAACTCAAAAAATTCTACACCAACTCTACAAATAACCTAATCGACAAATGGGCTAAGGAAATGAACAGACCCTTCACAGAAGAAGATCTACAAGCAATCAACAAACATATGAAAAAATGTTCCATATCTCTAGTAATAAGAGAAATGCAAATCAAAACCACCTTAAGATTCCATCTCACCCCATTTAGAATGGCGATTATCATAAATGTTTATTTTTAATACAGATAGTAGTTATTGTTGACAGTCACAGTAAATAATATTAATAGGGCATTTTCAGAATGCCAGCAAATATTCTAAGGCTGTGATTCTCAATCCTGGTATAAGTCAGGATGACCAAGAAATCCACTAGCTCATACTATGGTTAAACTGATTTTATTCTAATACCAGGGTATCTTGGTATTTCAAAATATTCATGAGTAAATGTTATAAATGAAACCAAGAACTGCTACTTCATACAATTTAAAAATATTTTAAAGCATTTAAAAAATAACACATAAACTAGGTAATTTTTTTCTCCAGTTTAGATTTGAGCAAATGGTCCAGATGTGTTTACATAATTTCCTGTAGTTTTCTGTCACATTTTTCCTATTAAATCACAGTGTGACATGACAAGGAATAAACCCAAGTTGCCTTCAAGTAGCTGATGTAGGATAATTGTAATCCATGTATCAGGATGTATTGATTAAAAATCTATTAGTTGGTATTAGACGGGTGGTACCCAAACTTGGGTTCTGTGTTTTGTCTTGTGCTAAAGACCTCAAACTTTTGTGAAAGAGCTTATGATCAGAAAAACAATGGAGCAGTGTTCCCAAGCCATTATAGAATATAGAAGTGTTTAAAAAGCAAGGAATAGATTTCTTTAGTAGATATTCAAGGGAAGATGTATAGAGTTGACACAAATAAACACATATCAGATAAGAAAATTCAAAAGCCCAACTTGATATTTCATTACCCATGAATCCTCAACAGGGCAATGTGCCCTAAAGCTGATGATATTGGTCATGGGCATTTATCTTAAACATATTAATCAACATTAAAGTCATAAACAACTAATGATACTAGGTATACATTAAATTAGTGTCAAAATACATACAAAATTTGAGCAAAGTTTTCATTCACGTGGCAGAGAAAACAAAACACACAAGAAGCAGAAAAACTCAGGGGAAATAAATAGCACATGATTTTTTCTAATATAAATTATCAACTTTAGTGTACCAAAATCAGTGAAAAAAGAAAGAAAAGGGTGGAGGGAAGGAATTCCATGAAAATAGAAGAGGTATCAGTGGAGAAGAGGAAGAGCATTAAGGGGGAGGGAGGGACTGGAGAAAGGAGGAATGGTGGACGGAGCCCGACCAAGCTCTCTATGTGCATATGTGAAGGGACCACAGAGGACCTCACTTTTATGTACATGCATAAGACACTGGTTAAAAAAAAAAAAAAACTACAAAAAATTAGAAGAAAGATCATTAGAGTCAAGAAAAGGGAACAAGGAGAGGAAGGAGGGGAGGGAATGGCTGAATCAGAGCAAATGATATTCCATGTTTTTATAATCATGTCAAAATCAACCCTAATACTTTGTATAACTAAAGCAAACTAATAAAAAATGCAGTACTGACTTAGGCATGGTGTTTAAACATTCTAGGCTAATGTAATTTGTACCATTGTTTTCCCACTTGCATGAATTTATTGGTTTCCTTTTTCCAACACATTTCTCTTTCTCAAAAGGTGCCCAAGTGAAATTGAACAGAAAAATCTAACACTTGCCACAGAATTCCAACTCATGAGCCTCTCAGAGGACCCAGACCTGCAGCCCATCCTCCTTGAACTGTTCCTGTTCATGTACCTGGTCACAGTGCTTGGGAACCTGCTCATCATCCTGGCTGTCAGCTCTGACCCCCACCTCCACACCCCCATGTACTTCTTCCTCTCCAACCTGTCCTTGGCTGACATCTGCTTCATCTCCACCACAGTCCCAAAGATGCTGGTGAACATCTGAACTCACAGCAGAGCTATGTCCTATGTGGGCTGCCTGACACAGATGTCTTTTTTTCTCATTTTTGGATGTATGGATGACATGCTCCTGACTGTGATGGCCTATGACCGGTATGTGGCCATCTGTCACCCTCTGCAATATCCCATCATCATGAACCCTCATCTCTGTGTCTTCTTAGTTTTGATGTCTCTATTGTTCAGTCTTTTGGAATCCCAGATCCACAATTTGATTGCCTTATACTTTACCTACTTCAAAGACATGGAAATTTCTAATTTCTTCTGTCAACCTTCTCAGGTCCTTAGTCTTGTCTGTTTTGATATCTTTACCAAAAATACAGTCATGTATTTTGTTGGTGCCATCTATGGTTTTCTTCCAGTCTTAGGGATCTTTTCCTCTTATTATAAAATTGTTTCTTCCATTCTTAGAATCCCATCCTCAGGTGGAAAGTACAAAATCTTCTCCACCTGTGTGTCTCACCTCTCAGTTGTTTGCTTATTTTACGGGACAGCCATTGGAGTGTACCTTGCTTCAGCTGTATCACATTCTCTTAGAAAGATCACTGTGTTCTCTGTGATGTACACTGTGGTAACCCCCATGCTGAACCCCTTCATCTCAGCCTGAGGAACAAGGACATTAAAACTGCCCTGAAGAAGCTATGGAGCAGACCAACCTAGTCTCCTTATCTCTTCCATTGTTTTAATAGTTTGGGTTGGAAAAACCAACCATATAGACCTACCTTCTTCTTTATGTTACTCTAGGATATTCATGGCTATCATTTCACTCCATGTTTCTATCTAGATATTGCCTCCTTTGGTTTAATTGAATTTCATGAGTGTTCAGAATCATTTTTGTTGCCATAAATATCAAGACTAAATCTGTATACGCAGGCAACCCTTGTAATTTTTAACAACACTGGCCTTGGCTGAAATGTTAAACACTATCTCCTTTGTATCTGGGGGGAGGCAGGGGTAGTACCAGGTTTGAATTCAGGGTCCTTTAACAAATTGCAGTTATAAAGACATACACTCAGTTTTTAAATGATAACAAAAACTGGGGAAAGTATTTTGCACTGTCTAAACACCAAAATAGTATCTAGGGTTAAAGAATTCTTGGAGTCCAAATAAAATATTAGAATTCCATCCACCTTGAGATGATGATGATGACGGTGTTGAGCACAAAAATCTTTCCTTAGAAAGGGCTGAGGATGTGGCTCGGTGGTTATGTGCCCCTGGGTTAAACCCTAGTGAAGAAGAAGAAAAAGAAGAAGAAGAAGAAGAAGAAGAAGAAGAAGAAGAAGAAGAAGAAGAAGAAGAAGAAGAGGAAGAGGAAGTAGAGGAAGAGGAAGGAGGTGGAGGGGTTAGAACTATAAAGAAGATTAGGATAAGGAGACACGTATTCACAGACGTTTAGAGAGACAGAGCGTAAGAAGGAAGATATGAAAAAAGGGTACACGTATTTACACTACCCTTGATGCTGATTGGCTTCAATGTTTTATAAATAGTATTTCACTAAATGCACATATTCTTACACTTCCTTAAACACAAACTTGGCATTTGTGCATTCTGCAACTATCAATGACTTAAAAATAGTAACTGTGAAGAGATATTTTGAATTTTTAAATTTTATGCAGAATTACTTGTATCAACCCCACACAAGCTCAGTAAAACATCTGGTTTAAAGGACAGGTCTTTGCTTTGTATTTCTTATTCTGTATTCCCTAGTGGCCTACTAAGATTACCCTCATTGTTTTTCTGATCATGAACTTTCTTATAGGTGCTTCAAAATTCAGATCCATGAAAATCTTCAAAGACTGGGTTTTCATACCAAGCTTCCTAGACCTGAATAATTGGTTTTCACATAAATCCCTCCTGGTATATAGATTGATAGACTACTTCACTACCTGAAGGCAACTCAGATTCAAATTATTTTGTGAACTCACACTAAGGTTTAACTGGGAGAAAACTGTATAATAGAAAAATAGACAATATGAACACAATGAGACTTTTCCTCCTGTGAAAATGGGATAATAGATCTTCCCCTGAAGGCTGTTGTAAGAAAGTTCTTTTAAAATTCTTTTAAATTGCCTAGGCCTGGCTATGAGTCTAATTTATCCATATATACACAAATGGATATTTTAAAATATCTGGAAACCCTGACCTCAAAACAAACCAATTGAATCAGAGTATCTGCATGTGATATTCTTGGGAATTTCTTATAGCAGAGTTGAGAAACACTGACCTGGAATATTTCCTGGCATTTAGAAAACACTTCATTAATATTACTTATTATTGGTATAAAATAGGCACTTCTTATATTGCAGGGCATTTTTTTTTTTTTTTTGCAGTACTGGGGATTGAACTCAGGGCCTTGTGCTTGCGAGGCAAGCACTACCAGCTGAGCTATCTCCCCAGCCTGGCACTTCTTACATTAAATATGAAAATCTAGTCCCATTTGCTTCAGAACTAGCATTTTCTAAAATATTAATTATTTCCAGAGAAATTCAAGTTCTTGGTGACTTTACATGATTCCGTTTCATGTTCCCCAAAGATAGAAACTATCCTGAATTCATGGGGTTGATTTTCTGGTCAATACTTCATGTCAATATTAATTTGTATATTTATAAACAATTTTCTTTAAAAAATTACCTAATAAGTACATAAAGTTTCTGTAAGTAGTCTACAACACAACACCTATTTTCCTCTAAAATGTACTAGTTCACATGGACATGGCGTCTCTCTGTGAAGTTCATACATTGACTTCAAATGTAGGGGCTGATGCACAGTAAGACCTGAGGAAGGAACATCATTTAATTTGCCATTATATTGTGATAATCTTTTGACAATACTTCTGACTCTGTCCATATCACACAAGTGAGAACTTCCTGATAATATGTGGGTTGAAGATGACTGCTTGGCTTCCAAGAAATGATGCAATTCCAGTTTTGCAATTTATCTATATTTCTTGTGCCAATAAAAATTCTGTCCTTATCAAGTGCATCCTCTTATTCATAAAATATACCATCAGAATATCTCTGCTGCCTATCTAGTAATAATCCTTCCAATATAACCCAACAAGGCATTTCATCTTGTAGAGTTCATGGCATCTTCTCTAGTAGAGGAGAAGGTGCCCTGGGAAGGGACTCAGAATTGAACTTCTCATTCAGGCATCACTGCCCTGCTGCCACGTGCAGAGTGTGTGTAAATCTCCACCTCTCTGTGGTTACAGTGTTTAATGGAGATGTGGAGAATAGCACCTCCCTACAACAGGGGTGACAGAGACAGAAGCCTGGAACATAATAAGTATTTGGTCATTTGGGGTTTTCTTTAAGCAATAAAAAATTCCATCATTATGTAAATATTGACTATTGGTGAACACATTTATCAAAGGGCACTGGAGTTAAGAATGATGTGAAGTTGAAATATCTCAGCCCAAACAATAAGGGAAATCTGTGCTTTCTTTCTCTCTCCTTTCTTTCCTTTATACTCACAAAAAATCTCCACTATGATCTTTTAAAAAATGGAAAATTAGAGATGATACTGAATTTAAATTTAAGACCTAAGTGGCCATGACATGGGCTCAATCAAAGTACTGCTGTGTCTTGTCTCTTTTTTGATCAGACATTCCTGAAACAGATGAAGGTGCAGGCAGCAAAGCACCAAGTGTGTTGAAGCCACACTCATTCAATTTCTGTGAACCAAAGAAGGGTTGAGTCAATGTTTAATGATTTTTTTTGATGCATCCTCTGTGCCAGGTAAAGGATAGGCTCTGCAGAATCAAAATGAAAGAGAGTTAGTCATTCTTTTCAAATGTATGGCATATAAATTTATAGAGACAAACAATGTCCCATCCACAAATAGAAAAGCAGTAACTTCAAGTCATAGGATACTTAAGTTGAATGGCATGAAGCTTAATCTTCTCATTATTAGTAATGTCTAATCTTCATTCTGCCCTTCTTAACATGCTAAACCCACAGACAGCACTTTCTGTTTAGTCCCTACTCGGGATAGCTGTCTCAACTAGAAATCAATTTATATGGCAATGATTACTCTCAGAGGTACTAACAACTAGCCCTATATCACAGAAGTACTAATAAAGTCAAGGAGATTCATAATTAAATTTTCAAACTCTGCACAGCTATGTTGATCATGTCCCAGTGAACAGAAAGTTGCAGAGGTTCAATGGTCTTACCCCAGGTACATCTGAGGAGCATTTGAAACTCTTTCTAGTCCCCTGAGTAGGAGCAAAGTCAAGACCTGACTTCATGTCTCCTTCTGAGGTCCAGTGAGCCAAATACAAGCATGGAGGAGGTGTCAGGCTGCCACAGGAACATCCTGGAATAGAGGGTCCAGGGACCTCTGTGCTGAATCATCAAGAACCTCCTCTGTCTGTGATCTGTTGCTATCCTTCCTACACTGGGTGCAGCTTGTGCCACCCACTGCTCTGCCTTGTCATCTACCAGAAATGGCCTAAGGAGAAGAGCACAGTGTGCAAGATTATCTTCTTTGAGTGACAGGGAACTGAATGACTCTTTGAGTGGCCAGGAGGACAACCTGCCGGAATTCACCTGGTATGATGCCCTCAATTAAAACATGGCCTCATTCTCTACTGCCTAAATACAGTAAAGGTTTTCTCTTTGGGTTTCTGTAAAACAATAATCATGTTGTCCCTTATAAATACAGGAGGACAATGTACATGGGGTGAAACAAGCTGCACAGAACACACAGTTCTGTGTCCGACACGGAGGAAATACACAGTAGTGACTCAGGATGTTATGGTTACTGCCATCCTCCTGTTCATGCTTATCATTACATTAAAAATTCTTTTGGGATGCTTAGGAATCAGTTTTGTGGAGCCCATTTTGGGAGAGATATCTATGGGAAGTAGAGCAAGTGTGAGTGGAAAGCAAAGTTTGAGTAGAATTTTTGGAAACACAACCACACCCAGGAACATAAAATTCACAGTCCTGGTCAGGGCAATGGCATATAGATACACTCTCACGTGGCTACCCCAATTTCATCTTTGTCCTTATGCTGAGGAAACAGTACCTGCAAGAGTCCTTCCTGCATTCTTCTTCTCTCTCTGTACTTACTGGGTTACACTGCTTCTCTGCTGGGACGTGACTGAGAAGGACAGATGAGAAGACCCTCCCATGTCTTGCACCCAAAGAAAACTCAGGTTTGGTCCTCAAGACTGATATGAATGCAATTTCAGATAAGAGTGTCCTCATGCAGACAACCATGGAGAAGGACACGCAGGCGTGCAGCCCACTGTAATGAGTCATCAACTGAAGGACTGAAGCTACAAGCTGACTTTTGCCTGCTAAATGACCTTGGAGGCTCAATGCACAGAACTCATAATTACTCAAATTGGTCCACATTACCCCAATCTCTAAGGATTTCCCAACGCTGATGGTGGAAGATGAAGAACAGAAAATGAATGTCCCCAAATTTATTGAAGTTCCTCTATGCCATAGGATACTTGTGTGAACTTTCCTCTTTTTTCATGTTTAAAATCCCTTTTTATTTGAAATAATTCTTCAGAGGAAAAAGGTTTACTTAGCCATAGAGAAGAATAAAATCATGGCATTTGCTGGTAATGAGATGGAACATCTTGCTAAGTGAAATAAGTCAGAGCCAGAAAGTTAAGGGACAAATATTTTTTCTCATATTCAGAAACTAGACAAAAATGAGGGGGGAAAGGGAGGGGGGATTTTCATGAAAACAATAGTGAGATGAATGCAGTAGAGGAAGGAGACAGAGGGGAAAAGGAGGGAAGGGAAAAGAGAGGAAATGCTAAGTGTAATTGACCACCTTATGCTATGCACATATATGACTCTACCACAGTGAATTTACCTTTATGTGCATTTATAAAGCACCAATTAAAAAACAGGAAGTAAACAGAAGGAAGACCACTAGAGCAGGGAAAGAAGAGGGAAGGGGAAAAGGAAGTATTGGGGACTGAAAAGAAGCAAATTATATTGCATGCATCTACAATTATATCAAATCAGTCAAAATATCACATATAACTATCTAACTACTAAAAGCATTTTTTTTTTAAAAGCACATTTCAGCCATGAGCATACATTTCGGTGACATTATTTACTTTCACACTATTATGAAATCATCACTATCATTTATCTCTAAAGTTTTTTCTTATTCCCCTACTGAAAATGTGTGTCTATTTTTAAAACTCTTCAATCCCCTGTCCCACAACTCTGGAGACCAACATGCTCTTATGAAACATGTTGAGAAATCAAACCACAAAAATAACATGACCATGGAGGCAGGATTTGCTGGTCTAGATCTTCATATTTGCTGCATATTTCAACTGATATCTCAAATGAGTGTCACAGGGACTCTCTTATAGTTCAGTGGGTCTCTGTTTGCCAGGCTGCAGATGAAGGGATTCGGCATAGGGGTGATCACTGTGCACACCACTGAGGCCACCATAGTACTTCTGGGAAAACAGGTTATAGCTTACCAAGGTCACTACAATGTCCATTACATAAAATAAACAACCGAGATGTGTGACCTATTATACATCCAACCCAATAATGGGATTATTAGAATGAAGGCAAAATGATCCCTGAGAGGAAGCCAAAAAAATAACAAATGTGGTGTAAACAAAAAATATGACTGTGTTATTGCAGAAGATGTTGGGCCAGTTGAGATTCAGGACTTGAGAAGAAATTAGAAATTTTCACGTCCTTGAGACAGATACACTGTAAGTCAGTAAAATTGCACATCTGAGAGTACTAAAGGATAGCCAAAAAATTAAGAATTTACAGATGTGAGAGCTCATGATGACTGGATAATGCAGGGGTGTGAGAGGAGAGCACAAATCTGTCTTGGTCCATCACAATCAGAGCATATAAGCCACATCTCTAAATATGATATTTCAAAAAATCTGCATCTGTATCTGGCAGCCCAGGTAGAAAATGACTGTACTGTGAATTTGCAGGATCAAATTACCATCTGGGAACATGATAGAGATGAAACGGATGTCAGTCAAGGACAGGTTGGAGAGGAAGAAATACATGGGGCACGAAGGTGGGAGTCTAAGTTGATGTTCAGGTTGACGAGCAGCTTCCAAATATTGTGACCAGTCACAAGGACAAGAACAAGGAGTGTGGGTCAGGATTGTCTGAGAAACACATGAGAAGGGATTCTGATGCTTATATTAAATATTATGGTTTTTATTTCTTAGATACCTTTTTAAAAAATAGAAAAAAGGAATAAGTTGGCAGCTAGCTCTCTGTGTGTATTTTAAAATTATGTATTCACAAGAATTCATGTACCTTCTGCAATAATTCTCAGTCACAACAGAGTCAACCTTATTAAAACTCTTCCATTATTGGTTTCTCTGTCATTCTCCTCCTTCTACACCTATTCTTACACTCAACTGAGCAATGGTAGAAGAACAGGAGTATTAGAGATAGCAAGTCTGTCATTACAGTAAAATACAGGACACTTAATTATATTTATTAGTGCATATTAATCATACAAAATTTTGTGTTCACTCTGTTATTTATATACATGTGTATTATATATATATTACATATACATATATATATACATACATATATATAATGTGTATAAAGTATAATGTGTATAGGTTTCTCCATTGAAAAAAAAAATCACTCTTATAAAAGGAAATTAAGGGCATCTAGGTTGGTTCCACATCTAGCTATTGTGAACTGAGGTGCTATAAACATTGATGTGGCTGTGTTACTGTAGTATGCTGATTTTAAGTCCTTTGTGTATAAACTGAGGCATATTATTCAGCCATAAAGAAGAATAATATTATGGCATTTGCAAATAAGTGGATGGAAATGGAGAATATCATGTTAAGTGAAATAAGCCAATCCCAAATACCAAAGGCTGAATGTTTTGCCTGATAAGTGGAGGATGATATATAATGGGGGTATTGGGGTGGGGAGGGAGAGAAGAATGGGGGAACTTTAGATTATGTACAGGAAATGAGAGAGAGGGGAGTATAAAAATGGTGGAATAAGACAGACATCATTACCCTATGTACATGTATGATTACACGAATGGTATGAATCTACATTGTGTACAATCATAGAAATGAAATGATGTATCCCATTTGTGTACAATGAATCAAAATGCAGTCTGTAAAACATTAAAAGATAAATTTAAAAAGAAGGAAATTAAGAAGCAAATATAGGGGTTGGGGTGGTAGCACAGTAGTAGAGTGCTTGCCTCATGTGTAAGGTACTATGTTTGATTGTCAGGATCACATATAAAAATAAATAAATAAAAATAAAGGTCCATCAACAACTAAAAATATCTATATTTTTTAAAAAAGAAGCAAAAATTACATTTTATTCTGAGATAATGGTACACATTCTCTTGACTTAGAATACTTATCAAACCCTCTACAAGAGGCAAATGTGTTATCTGAACACTAAAGTTGACAATTTGTTATTAAAAAATGTGATGTTCCAATTATCATGCAGAGATTTTAACAATATTAGGCATTCTAACTTCCTTTTTGGTAGATATATATGCTCACTCAATTTTTACTTGTTTTTTTAAAACTTTTAATTTGTTCTAATTAGTTGTACAAAGCAGTAGAATGCATTTACACATTTCAATAGATCACACATAAATGGACTGTAATTTCTCATTTTTCTGATTATACATATTGCAGGATCATATTGGTCATGCAGTCACACATGTACATGAGGTAATAATGTCTTTCTCACTCTACGGTTCTTTAAAAATCATTTACTCTATAATTGCTGACCTTTACTCTGATGGACTTCAAATAATGGTAAATATGCTTTAGTTAAATTCAAATACCCATATGACATGATTGGGCACAAATATGGAATTAATGCATACTGCACTTGTCATTGAAAAATAATGAAATATTAAGCACTTGAAATTTTTAATTTTATACTGGTTTTTTTGTACAAACATCATGCAATGTAAGTAAAGTATGTGGCATAGAAATACTTCTGTACTTCATTTTTAAATTCTGCATCCTATATTGTTCTGCTAATAATGCTTCATGGCTTCCTGTGTATCATGGACCCTCTTATATTACCATCCAAAACTTTAGATACAGGGAAAATCCCAAACCAAGGTTTTATTCTCAAACTTCTTATGCCTAAGTAATTTCTTTTCACATGGTTTACAATTTTCTTATTAGCAGTTTTACTTGAAGGAAACTGGCTATTCTGTTACCTCACATAAATATTTAATTCGGAAAAAATTACAAAAACCTGACAGGAAATAATGTAAACATAGCCAAACAGTTTCCTCATCTGTAAAATGAAGCAATAGTTTTCTACAAAATAGATTTGTCAGTAGAAAGGTTTTTATTTTGAGTCTGTTATGTAGATTAGTCATTTTTGGTCTCATAATTAATATATTTACATATGGATATTTTGCAATATCCAGATACCACGGTCTCAGATAAAAAACAAACAATTTAATCAGAATACCTTCATGTGAATTTCTTGATAATCTTTTCTTCCACCACACCTGGGAATTATTGCTTTGAATTGCTCTTTTCAAATAGAACACAGTTCCTTAATATTATCTCTTTGTACCATCAATAATACACAATATCTGTGCTGAAGTGTGGAATTTTGTATCTTCTTTGGACCAAATATTTTGTATTTATTTGAATTGTCATCTGTGACATATATGAATTGTTGGTATCTTTACATGATTCCATTCTCTTGACACTCATTCCCCAAAGAGAACTATTAATTGGTTAGTAGATTTTCCTGCCCATGATTCCATGTAAGTAATGATTTATATGCCTATGAAGAGTTCCTTTAAAAACTTCCCTATAGGGTACCTAATGCTCATCTAGGTTATATCCAACACCACACGGTCGACCAGCTGACCCTGGAATGTGCTGGCTTATATCACCACGTGGTTCTACGATTCCCTGTGCAGTACAAGCATCAACTTCAAATCCTCTAACTGATACTAGCATTAACAGGAACAGGACATCGTTTAGTTTGTTAGTTTATTATTAGGAAAACTCTTTCAAAAATTTTGTGCCTTTCTTAATATCACACAAGTGAGAATTTCTAAACAATATGAGTTTGGGGGGTAGATGTTCAACTTCAAGAATTGTTGAGTATTCAGTTTTATTAATAGCCATCTACGTTTTTTATCCTGATATTGTTCATCACCTATATTGTCTTAATATGTACTAGCAAAAATGTCCCTGATGTCCATCAAGTAATAATTTTTCTAACATTACTAATCAAGTGATTCTGTATTAGAAATATTATTTCCATTGGACGACAGGAAAATGGACAGTACTGTGGGATGTGACTCAGGAAATCAACATTTTCTTCTCGATTCACAGACCTGCTACAACATGCAGAAGGTGTGTCAGTCTTCTTTCTCTGTGCTTACACTGTTTAATGGATATTGAAAACAGCACGTATCTCCACAACTTGTGTGGCACATAAGCAAATGTTGGTTTAAAAAAAAAGAATTCAACCATTGAGGAACTAGTAAGTTTATTAATGAATCCAGTTGTTAATGGGCACTGGAGCATTGGAATGGGATAGGCTTAGAATAGGTTGTACCCCAAGACCTAAGATCCACCTGGTCCCTTCTATTTGTAACTTTTATTCTTTTTTTTCTATCATGGAAAATCTCTGCTATGATCTTTGGCTAATTAAGTGTTGTGGATGCACTTAAATGGGATCATATAGCCCACATAGATGCAAGAAAAGCTATTTTATTGTGTCTCTATTCCTACAGGACCTTCCTAAGAGGAATGTAAGTGCAGAGAGGAAAGTCCCAAGTATGTTGAAGCCACAGTGTGTTGAAGCCACAGTGTGTTGAAGCCACAGTGTCTGAAGCCACACTGATTGTGGCCAAGACTTGTGAATAAAGGAAGGGTTATTTTATTTTTGATGTCTTTTTTTTGTGCCAAATAAGCCATAGTCTCTGGGGCATCAGAAGGAAAAGGGAGTTAGTCATTTCTTTCCAGATACATAGCAGATACTCCTTATGTACAAAAATAAAGTGTTACATTGCAGAATTAGGAAAACACTAACTTCATATTCCAGAATATTAAATTAGAAGATATGAAGATTAATATTATCATAACTATTGATAATACTAACTCATATTTTTATACATTCACCACATAGAAATCATAAATGGAGAATCCACTATTTATTTAATGCTTACTCAATATTATTGTATCAAAGAGAAATCAATTCAGATCACAATGCTGAGTTTCACAGATACTGACAACCTGCCTTATTGTACAGAAACAATAGGTGAAACCAAGAGCATTAAAAACCACGTTGTCTAGGTTGGTTCCACAATCTAGCTATTGTGAATTGAGCTGCTATGAGCATTGATGTGGCTGCATCTCTGTAGTATGCTGATTTTAAGTCCTTTGGGTATAGGCCAAGGAGTGGGATAGTTGGGTCAAATGCTGTTCCATTCCAAGTTTTCTAAGGAATCTCCATACTGCTTTCCAGAGTGGCTGCACCAATTTGCAACACGACCAGCAACGTATGGGTGTACCTTTTCCCCCACAAACTAGCAAACCCCTACTGCTGCTAGTATTATTGATTAAAGAGACATTCTAATTGGGGCAAGATGAAATCTTAGGGTAGTTTTGATTTGCATTTCTCTCATTACTAGAGATGTTGAACATTTTTTTCATGTATCTGTTTAATAGATGAATGGATACAGAAACTGTGGTATATATACACAATGGAATATTATTCAGTCATAAAGAAGAATTAAATTATGGCATTTTCAGGTAAATGGATGGAGTTGGATAAGTCAGGTAAGCCAATCCCAAAAAAACAAAGACTGAATGATTTCTCTGATAAGGAGATGATGATACATAAAGTGGGTGGGAGGGAGGCAAAAATGGAGGAAGGATGGATTACATAGAGGGAAATGAGGGGTGGGGAGGAGGTGGAGGGAAAGAAAAATATTGAAAGGAGACAAAAATTATTACCCCGTGTACATGTATGATTATGCAAATGGTGCAACTCTATTTCATGTACGACCAGAGAAACAATAGTTGGACCCCATTTGTGTACAATGAATTAAAATAAAGAAAGAAAAGTTATCAATCTCTGGGTCTGATTCAATAAACATTTGCATTGTTGAACAAGCTTCAGAAAGTTGTAAACAGAGGTCCGGAGGTGTTATCCACAGGAACATCTCAGATATAATCTTAAATATCTTCTAGTTTCCTGAGTTGGAATGAAATCAAAGACCTGGCAAGATGTCGCCTCTTGATATTGAACAAGCAGATATAAGAATGGAGGAGGTTGTGGTCTGCTGCAAGACACATCTGAGCAGGGGTAAGAGAGTGGTTTGTGCTGAACCATCCAATGTATATTCTGAGATCTTTCCCTGTGGTCCCTGAATGTCCTGCCTATAAGAGATGCAGCTCATACCTTCAACTGCTCCCCTGTGATCTACCAAAACTCCCAAAGTGGTGTGAACAAAGGGGTCTTCCTGGAGTGACAAGGAAGTCACTGTATCTGGTTGCATCATCAAGAGCACACTGTGCTATGATTCTCCTGAAAAAATGCTCTGTGCCTGTAATGAGAGAGCTCAATTCAAATGTGACAACACATTTTCTACCTAAGATCCTAGTAAAAGTTACATAAAAATATGGCACTCCTTCCATTTCAGTAAAATAATAAAAATGTGGCAGTGCGTGATGTAAGGGAAGACTGTGCAGAAGAAATAAACACACTACCAGCAACACAGAGCTCATTTGCTGGCAATTGGGAAGCCCTGAGAAAAGGTTCCAATGTCATGATGGTGCTGTCCTTCTGGTCACCTTCGTCAACTCTAGGACTGGTGAGGGAGCATTCTAAAGGGACTCCCATTCTAGGATCATGGATGAAATGTCTATGGCAAGTAGGTTGAGAATCAAATGAAAGCAAAACTGGGACTGAGCCTTTTGGGACCCCCAAGCACAACAAAGGACCCAAACTTAACTGTCCTTTTAGCTGAAATGTCATATATTGATATCCTCCCTTACAGCTACCCAAAATGACCAATTTGTCTTTGTGATTAGGGAATGATGTGTCTGATAGTCCCTCATCCATGGGTTCTTTTCCTCAGAATCACTGCCTTACTCCACATCTGTGCTGGGTCATGGGCAAGGAAATGCAGAACCAGCTTGCCTCCCCATTGGGGACCCAAGGAAGCCTCAGGCTCTGTTCACAAAAGTGAAACCCATGCCAGATCACAGGCTTTTATCTTATACAGGCAACCATGAGCAGCTGTCGAGTCACTGCCCTGGAAGCACCAATCTGAAGGGACAGAGGCACAGGCTAATTAATTACTATGATCTACCCTGAAGGAAGAATTCACAGAGTTCATGGTTAGCCAAGGTGTTCCGTGGTATCCAGATCTTTAAGAGTGTCCTAATAGGAATGAGGGAAGAAGAGGTGAACATGAGTGCCTACAATGATTGTGGCCCCTTCCTCTATTCAGAAGGAAGCTCATGTGTACTATTCAGTCTTTCTTCTCCCTTGTTTTTAAAGACCAATTGCTTTTTATTTCCATTATTTATGGTGGTTAAAATTAGCATTTGAGTCATTTGTACATGCTATATCAATAACTTCAATTACGCTCCCTTTGTTGGGCAACCATCAATCAACATGATCCACATGCAAACTTTTTCATCTCCCCAAAACGAAACTCTGCACACAGCTAAAGCACACCCTATAACTCCAACCCCACAACCAACACCAACAAACTGCAAAAGTACTGTGCCCATGAGGCAGCATTCAGAGGGGCAGGTGTTTACTACTATGGCTTCTCCCACCTGCATCCAACTGAGTGCCTCATGCCCTGACATAGACTTTTCCACTGTGCAACATCCTTAGGGAATTTTTAATGTCCCTGTTCCTCAGACTGTAGATGAAGGGATTCAGCATGGGGGTGACAATTGTGTACATCACTGAGGAAGCCACACCTTTTCTGGGAGAATGTGAAATGGCTGACCCAAAGTACATTCCAACACTTGTTCCATAAAATAAGCAAACAACTGAGAGATGAGACCCACAGGTAGAGAAGGCTTTATACTTCCCTCCTGGGGATGGAATTTGCAGAATGGAAGAAACAATCTTATAGTAAGAGAAGAGAATTACTGAGATGGGAAAAAGCCCAAATATAGCACCAACAAAACATTTGACTATGTTTTTGATGAAGGAATCAGAACAGTCAAGATTAAGGATTTGAGCAGGTTCACAGCAGAAATTATAAATGTCCACATTCTTGAAGTAGGCAAACTGTAGGATGATCAGATTATGCAACTGGGAGTCCAGAAGGCTAAGTAAAAGTGACACAAAAACAAAGAAGACACAGAGGTGAGGGTTCATAATAACTGCATAACGCAGCGGGTGACAGATGGCCACATACCGGTCATAGGCCATCACAGTCAGAAGTAGGTCATCCATACATCCAAAAATGATAAGGAAAGACATCTGTGTCAGGCAGCCCACATAGGAGATGGCTCTGCTGTGAGTTAGGATGTCCACAATCATCTTTGGGACTGTGGTGGAGGTGAAGCAGATGTCAGCCAAGGACAGGCTGGAGAGGAAGAAGTACATGGGGGTGTGGAGGTGGGAGTCAGAGCTGACAGTCAGGATGATGAGCAGATTCCCAAGAACTGTGACCAGGTACATAGATAGGAACAATCCAAAGAGGATGGGCTGCAGGTCTGGATCATTTGAGAGTCCCAGGAGATGGAATTCTGATATGCCTGTTAAATTTTGTGTTTCTATATTGCTTGGACACCTTTTGCAAAATAAAAATAATAAATATTGTGGGGAAGAAGAAGTAAGTTAATCCGCCCAGTACTCTCTATATATTTGAATTCCTTTGGCAATGTTTCTCATTTGTGACAAACCCAATCTTTGAACTATCTCAATTAGTGTTATTCACTTTCTTGTTTGCACACCTACTTGGAAGAGGCTCAGTTGAACACTGTTTAAAGACCAAGAACATTAGAGATTAACAACTTCAGGATCACATTACAATATGACCTATTCTTTTGAGAAAATAATAGAGAAGAAGTAAGTCTTCCTGCTTTCAGGGAAACAAAATCATCATAAAGGAATTTAAGAAGCATTGAAATTTACCTTATTTTTATTTGAATTCAAGGTACAGCATCTCTGTACTTGGAATATACAGTACAAACTCTGCAAGATTTAGGACTGCCTTATAGTAATACTATTGGAGCTGACAGTTCATAATCAGAAAACATAATTACATGCCAGTTATCTCCCAGAAGGTTTTCTTCATTGTTAGGTTTCTGATTTCCTTCCTTTATGCAAGTGCTCACTCAGAATTTGATTTTCTTTTAAGTAGTTTGTAGTATATAATTCCCAATTCTGATGGTAGTGAACTTCAATTTTTATAAAAGGTGTTTGGTTAAATGTACATAATCTTATGATGTTGCTGACCAAATGCGACCTTAATGTAGCATGCACCAGTCAAAAACATAATGAAATTCTTTTCAAGTATTATCTTTTACTTCTTCTTAATTTAAATGTCTAATTTTATTTTTAATTTAATTTTATTATTGTCACCTTCTTATAAACTCAGTAGTATATCTGTTATTACGACCACTCTAGGCTTTTTACATTTTTTTCTTGACCCTCTATTCTGTGGTAACTTGGACATGATCCTTCATTTTTGAATCACGAACCATCTCATTCACAGTGGAGGATTTCAGGGCCAGAGATGTATCCATGGCCCAAGTTTCAGTCCTGACATTCTTATCCCTAGTTAGTATATTTTCACAGGGATCCTTCATGATCCTGGATTCCTATTTTCTTATTCCAGCTACCTGAAGGCAATTCTGGGTCATTATTTTGTTCATACTAATTGTGATAAAGTTTGATAATAATGCAAACCAGGAAAGCAGAGGGAATGATGTAAATGACTTGGCAATTTCTTTATTTGTAACATGCCAAAAGTACATACTTTATGCAGATATTTAACAAACTTTCTATTAATTCTCAATTGCAAAGAGTAATGGAGTCCAGCACCATTTTCCAATATATTTACCTGGGGATATTTGAACATATTCGGATACTCTGACTTCAAACCTAAACAAATTTTACCAACTTATCTGCATGTTAAATCCTATAAACCTTCTGATACCCTGGCTTTTAAAGAAGGGTGTAGAACCACTGACTTTGAATACTCCCTGGGGATTATAAAAATGTTCATTGATATGACGTTGTTGTCAATAAAAGTGATTGGCAATTTGAAAATATAAACATTTAATGATATTTTTATGAATTATGAATTATTATCTATGAGTTTTGAGTTCTGGGTATTTCTGCATGATTTAACTCTCTTACACATTTATTCCCCAAAGATATTATTTGAGTGGAGGATAATTGAATTCTAACTGAACCACTGTGAAGTTCACCTTTATGTATATCCATAATGCACTAAATTAAAAAAAAAAAAAAACTAGAAGTAATTGGAAGAAAAACCCATAGAGTTGAGGGGAGACAGAGGGAAGGGAAGAAGAGAGAGAAAGGGGAAGTATTGGAAGAAGCTCTATCCCATGCTTGTGTAATCATTTCAAAATGAACCTCTTATTATACAACTATGAATAAAATCTTAGTGTATTCCACAAAAATATTCTTGTCTTTTGCTCTTTAAAATTTATTATTGTATCTTTATTAAAAATTTTGATTCATGTCAATTTAATTTGTACATGTGTTTTGAATTAAGTTCATTTCTCCTAAACATCTATTCAATTATTGCAGAAGAATTAAGTGGAAAGAAAAAAATGAAAAACACCATCTTTCTCCATTGAATTTTCTCAGTACCATAATTGAAAATAAATTTTAATAACTGTCTGGGTCTACTTTTTGAAATCCCTGATTTCCATCTAGTAGAACTTCTTCCAAGATAAATCAAAGATACATTTTATTTTGCATGGGTGACAACATTCCCATTGGCTCTAATGTGAGGGACATTGCCATGGGATTTGAGTCAGGGAAACAATACTCAATCACTCATTATTGACTTGCGATGATATGAACAACAAGGGTAAATTTCTCCACATCTCTCTTCTCAGACTGCTTATTGGAAATATGGAGAATAACACCCATCTCCAAAACATGCACACCACATATCTAAGTTTGAAACTAATATATATTTGATCTTTGTAGGTTTTATTCAAAAAGTAAATAATTCAACAATTAAACACTGAATTTGAGGATGAATACAATTGTCAAAGGCTATTGGACCTTTGGAGTAATGCAAAAGTCCCAAATGCGTCTCACCACAAAACCTAAGGCTCACCTGACCACTAATCTTTATGCATATATTTTTAATCCCATGAAAATCTATGCAAGGGCCCTTTTTTAAACTGGTGCATTACAGTTGTACATATTGATGGGGCTTGTTGTTACATATTTGCTCATGCACACAATATAATTTTCCAAATAAATGTCAATGTACCTAAATGAAATTATAGGACCCAGATGACCCTGGCATATACACAAACATTCTTGTGACTTGTCCCTAGTTCTGTGGTACATTCCTAAAAGAGATGAAATTGCAGGAAGGAAAACACAAGAATGCCGAGCTACATGGAATATGGCCAACTACTGTGGATCAGCAAAAAGTCTCTGATATTTAACAGCCATTTTTATTTTTGATGACCCCTTTATGCCAAGTGAGCTATAGGATCTGGGGAAACAAAAATCAGTGTTTCGGTGACACCTGCCAATCTGTTCTGTGATTTACCTGATACCTCAAATTTAAGTGCACCCAGAGGGGCAGAAATAACAGGCAAGTTAAATGACTGGTTGACTAGTCAAAGGCACAGCCACGAGGGTCCTCATTCTCAGCATCCCTGTACTATAACCAGACAGCACAATTCAACATGAATTCAGAGTGTATGAGCTAAAAGTCTAGCAAGAGTTTCATAAAAATACTTCTCTCAGTTGAGTGCAGCAGTGCACACCTGTAATCTCAGCTGCTTAGGAGCCTGAGACAGGAGGATCACAAGTTCAAAGCCAGCCTCAGGAAAAGCAAGGCACTAAGCTACTCAGTGAGACCCTGTCTCTAAATAAAATACAAAATAGTGCTGGGGATGTGGCTCAGTGGTTGAATGCCCCTGAGTTCAATCCCAGGTACAGAAAAAAAAAAAAAAAACAAAAAAAGAAAAGAGAAAAAAATTGCTGTTCTCTTTTCTGTAAAATAAACATGTTGTAGCGCTGCTAACCTTAAGAAGACTATAATCTACATAGAATGTCTAGCCCAGAGCCTGACATTCAGGAATCTGTAAATAATATTCCATGCTATTGTGGATACTGTCCTCATCCTCCTCATCACCTTCATAAACCTTATGGAGAACTAAGGGAAAAGGTTAGTGGGACCTACTTTCTACTGTTGTGGATGATGGGATGTTTATGGGAAATAGAAGCCAGTTTGAGGTAAAGCAAAACTTTGAATGAGATTTCTAGGACACTTGACCACAACTGAGAACATAAACTTCACAGTCTTCACAACTAAAATTTTGCACATCCTTATTCTCCTGTCTGGCTACCCAAAATTAACGTTTGCTCTAATAATGAGAAAACAGTACTCTGGACAGACCTTCCTCCATCCTTCATCTCCTTCAGCACTTACCGCATCTCTGATGGATCTTGGCCAAAGTGTGAAGATTTAAAGTTCATCTCCTGCCTGATGCCCCGTGACAGCTCCAGCTCCCTCATCAGGATTAATGCCAGTGCAGTTTCAGGTACGAGTTCCACGGTGCTGCCACCCCTGGGAGGAGGCACAGGCATGGAGCCAACTGGACTTGGAGCCATCGAGCTGAAGGGCTGCAGGTACAGACTCATTACTGATGAATATATAACCCTGGAGGCTCAATGCACAGGGCTGATTGTTAGCCAGATTGGTGCAGTTTGTCACTAACTTTAAGCGCTTCCTCATACTCATGGAGAAGATAAAAGGGAATATGTCCACAAAAGTTTTGGGGCTCTTCTTTCACACAAGGGAGCTCATCCTTTTAAAAAAGATGTGTTAGGATTTTGTTTCCAGTTTTATTAAGGTAAAATTAAAATTCCCTTACAATTTACCACTTTCACCATCCTCGAGCACACAGCACAGTGGCATTGGCTACCCTCACTGTGGTGCATCCATCACCAACCTTCTCCAGAAATTTCCCATATTCCAAGACAGAAACATCCTACTTATTGGAAAACATTCCCCATTCACTGGGCACCTGTAATCCCAGCAACTGAGAAGGCTAAGGCAGGAAGATCACCAGTTAAAGGCAGCCTCAGCAACACAGTGAGACCCTGTCTCAAAATAAATTAATAAAGGAACTGGGGATATGACTTGGTGTTTAAGCAACCCTGGGTTCAATTCCTGGTTACTCTCCCCCAAAAGTTCCCCATTCATCTGCTCCCAAATTAGCTAAAACTACTCTTCTGTAAAATAAGAGAATAAATTAAAACCATTTTAACATACTCACATACAATAATGTGCCCAGGGAGATAAGCTCTCCAGGTACAGAGGTTCAGTTTTGCTGTCTTTCCTACCTTAAGGTTAAACCAGGTGTCTCAGACCATCAGAGTGGGCTGTTCTGTGACTCCTCCTGGCACTTTGGTTTTCCTATTCCTCACACTGAAGGGAGTCAGCATAGAGAATAGCATGGCATAAAGGATGAGGACTCATCTCCCTTGGAGATTGTGATGCAGCTGAACCAAACCAATGCTTGGTGTGTACCAATAATTGGTCCATAAAGTGAGCAAATAACTGGCAGGTGAGAACCACCAAATGAGAGCATCCTCAGAATGCAGGAAATGATTTTATATTGAAAGATGTATCCCTCAGAGGATAGGAAAAATCTGATATTTCACAGCAAATACTTTAAAATGCTATTAGATGAGGTATCAGAAGAGGAAACACTAAGGAGCTGATAAGGGTGACAGAAGAAATAGGGAATTTCCACATTCTTGAAGTAAGTAAATTATAAAGCAATCACATTATGAGGCTGGGATTCCAAAAGGCCAAACTAAAAAGACCACAATGAACCCAAAAACGTGAGGGCTCATGATGATTGGTTGATAAAAGGGTGACAGATGGACATGACACAGTCAATTGCTATCCCAGTTAAAGCATATTGTCCATAAGCCAAAAATGATAACAAGAGATGTCTGGGTCATACAACCTACTCAGGTAATGACCATATTGTGAATTGGGGTGTGCAAATTATCTTTGGAACCATGGAAGAGATGACGCAGATGTCAGTCAAGAACAGATTGAGAAGGAGAAGTACACGGGGGTGTGGAGGTGGGAGTCAGAGTTGGCAGTCAGGATGATGAGCAGGTTCCGAAGCACCTTGACCAGATACATGGACAGGAACAGTCCAAAGAGGAGGGGCTGCAGCTCTGGATCCTCTGAGAGACTTGAGTGATGGAATATGCAGATATGTTAGATTGTGTGGTTCTATATGTCTCAGACACGTTTTGAAACAGAAAGAAGAAGAGGAAAAGAAAATAAATGGGCATCAAACATTCTGTATATAATTTGAACTGCAGTGTTTACAGCTGTGCTATTCACACTGGAGTTCCAACACATTCAATGATGTTTCTGAGTTGTGACAAATCCATTCTCCCCACATTGTGGGATTCTGGGTTATTCATATCCTTCTATATACACTACTTTGGAGATACTCAACTCAACTATGTGTGTAGAACTATGTTAGTAGACCAGGGACATTAGTGATAGTAAGTCCATGATCACAGTGTAAGGTTGCCTTCTTTTAAGAGAAAATAGAGAATAAGCAGCAAACTTTCCTGTGTTTAAAATAAATTTAATCAAGGGATTTTAAAAATAGTATTATTATAAGTCAATAGTAGAAATTCCTTTGAGTTAAAATATTTAAAACACTGCAAAAGTATCAATTGCATTATATGATGAGTAAATTAAAGCTGATGACTTTAAATTAAAGCTGATTGCTATGTACCAGTTACCTGCTAGGGGTTTCCTGCATTTTTTTCATGCCTGAAATTCCTCTTTCCTAGATGTAAGTCCTTCCTCAGAGGATGTTTCTCTTAAAAATTATGCAATACAGGGGCTGGGATTGTGGCTAAGTGGTAGAGCACTTGCCTAGCTTGTGTGAGGCACTGGATTTGACACTCTGCACCACATAAAAATAAATAAAATAAAAAGTTTTGTGTTCATCTACAAGTAAAACATTATTTTTTAAAAGATTATGCAATAGTGACCACTTGCCCTTCACTTTGGTAGACTTCAAATTTTCATAAACATGGTTTATTTAAATGTTTATAATCAATGGCAAATGTACCATTATTGCCCATTGGTGTTTACCTGGTACTATTCATAGTAGGTAATGCATGGACAGCCAAGGCACCCATCAACACATGAATGGACAAAGAAAACATGATCTACTTACAGAGTGGGTACTATTCAGCCACAAATAAGAATAAAATTCTGTCATTTACCTGAAAACCAATGGAATTGGAAGTTATCACACGAAGAGAAAGAAGTCATATGCAGAAAAACAAATATTACAGTTTTCTGTCATCTGTGCCAACTTAAAATATGACCTTACAAGTAACAGAGGGTCTATTGGGGACTGGGGGGAGGGGAGAGAGGCGAGGATGGTAGAAGTTAGAAAGAAAGGTGGATCCATACACAACATATGAGTGTGTGGAAACATCACAGTGAAGTCCACTAATATCTACAATCAATACATATTAATTAAAAAGTTAGCACTTGTGTATATATACATACACATATATATCTGTGTGTATATATAGACATTAAAGTGTATGTACATATTTGTGTGTGTATGTATATACATACACATATATATGTCTGTTTCTAGCTTTATTTTGATTTATAGTTACAGTTATAGTCATAGTTTGTATATGAACTCTCCCCCAAAGACTCATGTGTTGAAAGCTTTGTTCCCAAAGTTGATGCTACTGGAGGTGGTGAAGAATTTAGGAGGTGGGACCTAGCTGTGGGAAGTAGGTCACAGGAGCGAGATGTGTTTGAGGGTCTAACATATTCTTGGCCACTTCCACCTGTTCTTGCTCTCTCTCTGTCTCCTTCCAGCTGATAAGAGGTAAAATACTTTTCTCCCCCATACCCTTTCTGCCATCTTCTGCCTCACCATAAGCCCCAAAACAGTAGATCCAAGAGACCAAAAACTGGAACCTCTGAAACATAAGACACAATAAATCTTCCTTATTTGACATAGCTTTCCTCAGGAATTCTGTTACAGTGATAGAAGGCTGATTGACACTCAGACAGCTAAGAGCCTGATTGCTTCTGTTTTTTCAACACTTTTCTTTTGAAAGAAGGTATCTGAGCAATATAGAGTCACAAGATAGGACAATGTGTGTGCTCATTCCATCTTCTGGGTCCCCAGAAGATCACAAAATGCAGCTCAACTTCTTCAAGTTGTTCCTGTGCATGTACCTGGTCATAGTGCTTGGGAACCCGCTCATCATCCTGGCTGTCAGCTCTGACTCCCACCTTAACACCCCATGTACTTTTTCCTCTCCAAACTATCCTTGACTGACATTGGTTCCAAGTCCACCAGCATCCCAAAGATGGTTGTGGACATCCAAACTCACAGCAGAGTCATCTTCTATGTGGACTGCCTAATGTCTCTGTTTATCATTTTTTAAGGGACAGATGGTATGCTTCTCACTGTGAAGACCTATGCAGGTATGTGCCATCTGTCACCCCCTACATTACTCTGTTCTCATGAACCCTCACCTGTGTGTCATCTTAGTGTTGGTATTTCTTGGCCAGATTTTAGAAATCACAGCTGCACAATTTGATTACCTTACAATCTCCCTACTTCAAGGATGTAGAAATTGCTCATTTCTTCTCTGACCCTTCTTGACTTCTTAATCTTGCCTATTCTGATACTTTGATCAGTAATCGAGTCATATATTGTGTTGCTGCCATCTCTGGATTTCTTCCTATCTGTTAGGGTTTGGCTCTGGAGTATCCTTCAAACTCTCACATATTGAAGGCTAGATCCCCACTGAAGCTTGGTTCAGAGGTGGGGTTTGTGGGAAATGATGATTGAATCATGAGGATTCTTACTCTGATAGGTTAATAGCTGGAATGGATTTCTGGGAGGAACTGGAAATCCTAGGCAGTTGGGGCTAGTTTGGAAGCTATATTTTGTCCTTGGCCCTTTTCTTTTCTTCTCTCTCTTTCTTCCAACACACTCTTCTGCCATGATGTTGAGCCAAATCTCAGGCAAAGCAATTGAGTGAGCCAATCATAAAGTGTAACCTCTGAAACATTGAACCCAAATAAGTAGTCCTTCCTTCAAGTTTTTGGTCATAGGGACAAATGTTGACTAACACACTACCTGAGGATTCTTTTTTCTTACTATGAAATGAATTCCTCTGATGTATGAATTATATCCAAAGTGGAAAGTGTATAGACTTCACCTGTGGGTCTCACCTGCCAGTTGTTTTATTACTCTATGGAACAAGCATTCCTGTGTAACCTTGGTTTAACTGTATCACATTCTCCCAGAAAGGGCATGGTGGCCTCCGTGTTGTACACCGTGGTCACTCCTATGCTCAGTCCCTTCATCTACAGCCTGAGGAAGAGGGACATTGAAAGCACCCTGAGGGGGCTCCTCAGCAGTATTGTCTAATCTCAGGACTCTTGCATCCATTTACAATGCAGATTGGAAAAATGGCAAATGTGAACATCTAGATATATAAATCACACCTCCATGGTCATATTATTTTAGTAGTTTGTGGGCTTTACTAATACCTCATATTTCACAATAGGATGGAGTTAATCAGTTTTGGGAGAGAGAGAAAAGGAAATATTTTAAAATGGTTGTAAATGTTCAGTTTTGGAGGATAAAAAATTGGGCTTGGATGACATTGATGGTTGCACAACAATGTAAATGTAATTAATGATGAAAGAAGGGTGGCTAGATATGATCAATGCAGGGTGTAGGTAATTACAGACACATCACACTGAATCCCATGGATATGTGTGACTTGAATGTGTTTATTCAAAATAAACAAATGAAACACATATTCCACACAAACTTCCTCCTGATTAGAGGAAGAGACCATAACATCTACAGGGTTATTCAGTTGCTTTACTTCTTCCTCCATTCATATTAGGGAGTCCTTCAAGACTGGAGAACATGGACTAATTTGGCTAATTACGAGCTCTGTGCTTGGAGCCTCCAGGGTCATATAATAACCAGCCTGTGCCTCCTGCCCTTCAGTGTGATGGTTCCAACCCCAGCAGTCTCCAATTCTGGGTCCTCTTCTCCCTCTGTTGCCTGCTTCTGAGAGCTCCTAGCTGACAGTGTATTCATCTCCATCCTGAGGAGGCAGCCTGGACCTTCACGGGGCACCTAGCTGGGGAGATGTGTTGTATCCAGCCCTTGGTCATGACCCAGCAGAGAAGCAACTTAACCCAGTAAGTTACGATGGGTGGAGGAAGACCCACTGGAAACATCACTTGATCATCATGGGAATTTATATGATAGTTAGGGAGGCCAGAGGGTGGAATATCAATGTGAAAATTTTCAGTTATGAGGACAGTAAAATATCTTTTAGGACTACAAAATTTAGGTTATTTGTTGCAATGAGGCAACAGAAATCTTACTCAAATGCTGTTTTCCACTCATTCTGTTTCTACTTCCAGTAGATAATTCACCCACATTAGCATGTAATGGGTCCCTCAAATGGTTTCCTAGGCAATCTAAAGGGACCATGAGGTGATGATAAGGACAGGAGAAGGTATGCAGTAAACAACCTCACAAAGCATTTGACTTCCTGGGTTTTCTGCTGCAAACAACTTTTTTCACTTCACCTGCATAGTCTCCTTCTAGCTACAAATGACTACATATTTACTGTTTCAGAGAATATAAAAGAGTACATTATATGCACACAATTCTTGTGAGGTTATTAGGTAGAAAGAATAAAGCTATGAGCTCTCTCATTATGGATACCATGTATCTTTCTCAGTAGAATCCTGGAATTTGTCTCCCAGACAATCCAGATATTTCACTTCCTGAAATGGAAGGAGTTAAGAATGTGTCTGCAGCATACACCGTGGTGTCAGGTACAATAGAAGGAAGGCGTGTTTGCATTTTGCTGCCTGGCTACAGCCACAGGACATACTGTCAGGGGAATGGCTGGCAGGTCTTCCCCTTCACAACTCGGCCAACACTTTGGCTTCTGCTGTAACTACAGGAAGATAAAGCTCGCTCAGTGTCCTCTTCCTTTTGCTCTATCAAAGGGCAGAGCAGTGTGCAATATCAGTGACATCCAATATAGGAAGGATAGCCAGAGATCAGAGGTAAAAATCCTAGAAAGAGTAAACTCAGAAAACACACTTCTCCCCTCACACCAGGAGGCTCTGTGGCCGCTGCATCCTACATTCTTGCAGTATTCTCACCAAACCTCAAAAGGAGATGTAGAGGCAAGCCTTGGAACTAGAAAGAGTGTAAACATGTACCTCAGTTGTACCTGTAGTTAAGAACCCAGGATTTCTGATTAAACTTCTGATGACTGGAGAATAACAAATGAGATCAATGCATCAGACTCAGAGACTAGCTGTTAATTTACAATGCTGTCTTTAGATGTTCTTTTTTCTGAGAAGTACAGGCTATTGGTATCTCTGAAGCTCAGCATTGTTATCTAAATTGATTTCTAGTTGATACAACTGCACTGAATTAGTGATAAAGAGATACTGGATGTTCCCTGTGTGATTGACGTGTGACGAATGCATAAGCACCAAACAAAATTAAGATGTTGTTATTAGTAATGATAAGGTTAACCTTCATATCCATCAACTACCATGTTCTATTACCAAAAGTTGCTGTTCTTTTATTTCTGGGTCAGAAAATTTTATAATTCTATGTATAATTATATGTCATGTATTTGATACAAAATGACTAGATTGCTTTCATTTCTGATCATTTGGAGCTTATTTATTGTTTGGCCAAAGGAGACATTAAAAGTTTTAAAAGTGGATTAGGCATGAGGTGTGTAGCTTAGATGTAGAGTGATTGCCAGGCATGTCTGAGGCCCTGGGTTCTACTCCCAGCACCAAAAATGAAAGGAGAAAGAAAAAATAACAAATCTGTATTAAACATCAAATACACACTCTCTTAGATCACAAACTTTGACCACAGCCAGTGTATTCCCAACACACGGCCTGTCTTCACTTTCATCCCTTTCAAGAATATCCCATAGAAGTAGAGATAAGATGGGATAGCTCATTTGTATCTGTGTCATTGACATGTGGACTCCATAAAGCATGGGCAGAATTATATTTAAAGATCATGATAGAGATGGTCATCAGTACACAGAAAAGAAAAAGAGGAAGAGCAAAAAACCTGCAGGACTGGAGCTCAGACACTCTTTGGAGTCCCATGTTATTCCAGGGTCTCTTATCCCTTGACAGTTGCATTCATCTGTAAAGTCACTGTGTCCATCATGATTGAACCCTTTATTTTAAAAAAGCAAAACAACCAAATATTTATCAAGTCCAAAGAGGGTCCCTTAGGTTGCGTGCATGTTATAAGGATGGTGATGTCTTGCCTGTTTCACAGAGAGGTGGAGGGATTTCCACACATCCACATGTAGTACCCGGTCAATCGCATGGGACCTGAGTGTTCATCTCCAGCATCCCCACCCAGGTCACCTCTAGTGAGACCATATGGGAATATTATTCTCTACACAGAATGAAATGTCTTGGTGAGTTGCCATGGAAGAATTATTACTGGAGATATTTTAGGTATATGTATTTTGCTATCTGTGAAGAAGATATACTTGATAGTAACTGATTTTTTTTTATTGAGACAAAAAATGTATGTGATCAGCAGTAAAATGGAAAATCCATTAATTGCTAGAAACTAAAAAAACTAGTCTCCAGTCTCATATTATCTGGAAATTCTCACTTTTTGAGACAGAGAGGCACACAAATTATCAAAGGATTGTTGGTATATTAAAACTCAGAAATTAAACAATGTCCCTCCCTCAGGTAATGCTCATATCATTTAAAATATTTGCAGCAGATGCATGTACTTCTCAGAGACTTAAAATCCACACTGTGTAAACTGGTACATTTGGGGGAAATAAGTATTGAATTGTAGACTAGTTAGATGAACTTTAGGTAATTTTCAGGTATTTTTTTTTTGTCCAAAAGCTATTTATTAAACATCAATAAGGTATCCAGAAGTTTTCCACAAGCCACAAAGATTTTCTTCCTTCACCAAAGTCAGGATTGTCATAAAAATGGGTATGCTTCTTTTTGACATGTCTCACTCCACAAAGAGCATCTGGCTATTGGCTAACATTTTGTTTTTGTTTTTTTTGTTTTTTTGTTTTTTTTTATTGTAAACAAATGGGATACATCATGTTGTTTCTCTGTTTGTACATGGCATAAAGGCACACCAATATTTTAATCATAAATTTACATAGGGTAATGTTGTTTGATTCATTCTGTTATTTTTTTCCCTTTCCCCCCACCCCGCCCACCCCTCTTTTCCCTCTATACAGTCCCTCCTTACTCCATTCTTGTACCTCTCCCTAACCCTAACTCTAACCCTAACACTAACACGCCCACCCCCCATTATGTGTCATCATCCACTTATTAGTGATATTATTCGTCCTTTGTTCTTTTGAGATTGGCGTATCTCACTTAGCATGATATTCTCCAATTTCATCCATTTGCCTGCAAATGCCATAATTTTATCATCTTTATGGCTGAGTAATATTCCATTGTATGTATATACCACAGTTTCTTTATCCATTCATCAATTGAAGGACATCTAGGTTGGTTCCACAATCTGGCCATTGTGAAGTGAGCAGCTATGAACATTGATGTGGCTGTATCTCTGTAGTATGCTGATTTTAAGTTCTTTGGGTATAGGTCAAGGAGTGGGATAGCTGGGTCAAATGGTGGGTCCATTCCAAGTTTTCTAAGGAGTCTCCACACTGCTTTCCAGAGTAGCTGCACTAATTTGCAGCCCCACCAGCAATGTAGGAGTGTACCTTTCTCCCCACATCCTCGCCAACACCTGTTTTTGCTTGTATTCTTGATAATCACCATTCTAATTGGGGTGAGATGGAATCTTAGGGTGGTTTTGATTTGCATTTCTCTTATTACTAGAGATGTTGAACATTTTTCCATATGTTTGTTGATTGCTTGTAGATCTTCTTCTGTGAAGTGTCTTTTCATTTCCTTAGCCCATTTGTCAGTTGGATTATTTACATTCTTGGTGTAGAGTTTTTTGAGTTCTTTAAAGATTCTGGAGATTAGTGCTCTATCTGAAGTATGATTGGCAAAGATTTTCTCCCACTCTGTAGGCTCTTTCTTTGCATTGCTGATAGTTTCCTTTGCTGAGAGAAAGCTTTCTAGTTTGAATCAATCCCAGTTATTGCTTCTTGCTTTTATTTCTTGTGCTATGGGAATCCTGTTGAGGAAGTCTGGTCCTAAGTCAACATGTTGAAGCTCTGGACCTAATTTTTCTTCTATAAGATGCAAGGTCTCTGGTCTGATTCTGATGTCCTTAATCCATTTTGAGTTTAGTTTCATGCATGGTGAGAGATATGGGTTTAGTTTTATTCTGTTGCATATGGATTTCCAATTCTCCCAGCACCTTTTGTTGAAGAGGTTATGTTTTCTCCATTGCATATTTTTGGCCCCTTTGTGTAGTATGAGAAAATTGTATTTATTTGGGTTTGGATTTGTGTCCTCTATTCTGTACCATTGATCTACCTGTCTATTTTGGTACCAATACCATGCCATTTTTGTTACTATTGCTTTGTAGTAGAGATGAAGATTTGGTATTGCTATACCCCCTGCTTCACTCTTTCTACTGAGGATTGCTTTAGCTATTCTGGGTTTTTTATTCTTCCAGATGAATTTCATAATTGCTTGCTCTATTTCTGTAAGGTATATCATTTAGATTTTAATTGGAATTGCATTGAATCTGTATAGCACTTTTGGTAGTATGGCCCTTTTGACAATATTAATTCTTCCTATCCAAGAACATGGGAGATCTTTCCATCTTCTAAGGTTTTCTTTAATTTCTTTCTTTAGTGTTCTGTAGTTCTCATTGTAGAGTTCTTTCACCTCTTTTGTGAGATTGATTCCCAAGTATTTTATTTTTTTCGATGCTATTGTGAATGGAGTAGTTTTCCTAATTTCTCTTTCTGAAGATTCATCACATATATATAAAAATGCCTTAGATTTATGTGTATTGATCTTATATCCCACTACTTTACTGAATTCACTTATGAGATCTAAAATTTTCTGGTGGAATTTCCTGGTTCCTCAAATTATATAATCATATCATCAGGAAATAGGGATAGTTTGAGTTCTTCTTTTCCTATTCATATCCCTTTAATTTCTTTGGTCTTTCTAATTGCTCTGGCTAGAGTTTCAAGGACAATATTGAAGAGAAGTGGTGAAGGGGATTATCCCTGCCTTATTCCAGTTTTTAGGGGGAATGCTTTCAGTTTTTCACCACTTAGAATGATATTAGCCATGGGCTTAGCTTAGATGGCCTTTACAATGTTAAGGAATGTTCCCACTATCCCTATTTTTTCTAGTGTTTTGAGCATGAAGGGGTGCTGCATTTTATCAAATGCTTTTTCTGCATCTATTGAAATAATCATGTGATTCTTGACTTTAAGTTTGTTGATATGGTGAATGACATTTATTCATTTCCTGATGTTGAACCAACCTTGCATCCCTGGGATGAAACCCACTTGATCATGGTGCACTATCTTTTTAATATGTTTTTGTATGCAATTTGCTAAAATTTTGTTGAGAATTTTTGCGTTGATGTTCATTAAGGATATTGGTCTGAAATTTACTTTCCTTGCTTTGTCTCTGTCTGGTTTAGGCATCAGGTAATATTGGCTTCATAGAATGAGTTTGGGAGGGTTCCCTCCTCTTCTATTTCATGGAATACTTTGAAAAGTATTGGAATGAGCTCTTCTTTGAAGGTTTTGTAGAACTCAGCTGAGAAGCCATCTGGTCCTGGACTTTTCTTTGTTGGTAGGCTTTTGATGGCTTCATCTATTTCATTACTTGAAATTGGTCTATTTACATTGTGTGTGTCCTCCTCATTCAGTTTAGGCAATTCATATGTCTCTAGAAACCTGTTGATGTCTTGAAATTTTTCTATTTTTTTGGAGTATAGATTTTCAAAATAGCTTCTTATTATGTTTTGTATTTCAGTTGTGTCTGTTGTGATATTTCCTTGGTCATTTCAAATTTTAGTGATTTGGGTTTTCTGTCGTCTTCTCTTTGTTAGTGTGGCTAAAGTTTTATCAATTTTGTTTATTTTTTCGAAGAACCAACCATTTATTTTGTCAATTTTTTGTTTTGTTTCTTTTGTTTCAATTTCGTTGATTTCAGCTCTCAGTTTAACTATTTCCTCTCTACTACTACTTTTAGTGTTGGTCTGTTGTTCTTTTTCTAGGGCTTTGAGCTGTAGTGTTAGGTCATTGATTTGTTGAGTTTTACTTCTTTTATTAAATGCGCTGCATGAAATAAATTTTCCTCTAAGTACTGCTTTCATAGTATCCCAGAGATTTTGATATGATGTTTCTTTGTTCTCATTTACCTCTAAGAATTTTTTAATTTCCTTCCTAATATCTTCTGTTGTCCATTCATCATATAATAGCATATTGTTTAATCTCCAGGTGTTGGAGTATTTTCTGTTTCTTACTCTTTCATTTATTTCTAACTTCAATCCATTATGACTGATAGAATACAAGGTAGTGTCTCTATCTTCTTGTATTTGCTGACATTAGCTTTGTGGCATAATATATGGTCTATTTTAGAGAAGGATCCATGTGCTGCTGAGAAGAAAGTGTATTCGCTCTTGGTTGGATGGTATATTCTATAAATGTCTGTTAAGTCTAAATTATTGATAGTGTTATTGAGATCTATGGTTTCTTTGTTCAATTTTTGTTTGGAAAAACTGTCCAGTGGTGAGAGAGGCATGTTAAAATCACCTAGTATTATTGTGTTATGGTCTATTTGGTTCCTAAAATTGAGAAGGATTTGTTTGACATACATGGATGAGCCAGTGTTTGGGGCATAGATGTTTATGATTGTTATATCTTGCTGATTTATGCTTCCCTTAAGCAGTATGAAATGTCCTTCTTTATCCCTTCTGACTAATATTGGCTTGAAGTCCACATTATCTGAAATGAGAATGGATACCCCAGCTTTTTTGCTGAGTCCATGTGCATGGTATATTTTTCCCCATGCTTTCACCTTTAGTCTATGGGTATCTTTTTCTATGAGGTGAGACTCTTGCAGGCAATGTATTGTTGGATCTTTCTTTTTAATCCAATCTGCCAGTCTATGTCTTTTGATTGATGAATTCAGGCCATTAACATTCAGGGTTATTATTGTGATATGATTTGTATTACTGGTCATTTGGTTCATTTTTTAAATTTTATTTATTTATTTAGTTTTTTGACACAACTTGGTTCCTTTTTTATTTGACAGTTCCTTTAGGATAATTCCTCCCTTTGCTGATTTGCTTCTTTGTTTTTTATCTCTTCCTCATGGAATATTTTGCTGAGAATGTTCTGTAATGCTGGCTTTCTTTTTGTAAATTCTTTTAGCTTTTGTTTATCATGGAATGATTTTATTTCATCGTCAAATTTGAAGGTAAGTTTTGCTGGGTATAAGGTTCTTGGTTGGCATCCATTTTCTTTCAGAGCTTGAAAAATGTTGTTCCAGGCCCTTCTAGCTTTTAGGGTCTGGATTGAAAAATCTGCTGATATCCGTATTGGTTTCCCCCTGAATGTAATTTGGTTCTTTTCTCTCACAGCCTTTAAAATTCTGTCTTTATTTTGTATGTTAGGTATTTTCATTATAATGTGCCTTAGTGTGGGTCTGTTGTAATTTTGTGTATTTGGAGTCCTATAAGCCTCTTGAACTTGATTTTCCATTTCATTCTTCAGATTTGGGAAATTTTCTGAAATTATCTCATTGAATAGGTTGTTCATTCCTTTGGTTTGTTTCTCTAAGCCTTCCTCAATCCCAATAATTCTCAAATTTGGCCTTTTCATGATATCCCATAGTTCTTGGAGATTCTGTTCATGATTTCTTACCATCTTCTCTGTTTGATCAACTTTGTTTTGAAGATTAAATATTTTGTCTTCAATATCTGAGGTTCTGTCTTCCAGGTGTTCTACCCTATTGGTTATGCTTTTTATGGAGTTCTTAATTTGGTTTATTGTTTCCTTCATTTCAAGGATTTCTGTTTGGTTTATTTCAGTATCTCTAACTCTTTATTGAAATGGTCTTTTGCTTCCTGTATTTATTCTTTTAACTGTCAATTGGTGCGATCATTCAGTGCCTGCATTTGCTCTTTCATCTCATCATTTGCTTCCCTGATCATTTTAATTATGTACATACTGAAGTCCCTTTCTGTCATTTCTTCTGCCATGCTGTCATTGGATTTTATTGATGTAACATCTAGATTTGTTTGGGGCATTTTCTTCCCTTGTTTTCTCACATTGTTCAAGAATCAGTGAGTCATTAAGATATTGCAGATTTCCTCTATTGAGTTATAATGTCCCTGAAGATTGCTAGTATATCCCCTCTTATCCTTCAGTAGTCTGAAGTCTTGGAGGAAGTTGATAATGCGGTGCTCCACAAGGAGGCTGCCTCTCTAGGGTTGGTGACCCTCAGGTGTGGCATATTCCCTGATAGTGGGCAGAGGTGCTTCCACTTGTTGACCAATGGTCATCCAAAGGGGAACTAGGCTGCAGGCTGAGGCAACGATTGTTTGTGCCTGTGTCTCTGGTTTACCGTCCTTGTGGGAAAACCTCACCCGGCAGGGACGACTCACCCTGTGGGGAGGTCTCGCTGGTCAGTTCCCCTCCTAGAGGTCCCCTCAATCTACAACTACTGCCTCTGCTGGGCTGCCTTCCTCTGCAATGTTCCCAGGGTCCCGGACCTACCTCCTGGGCCTTCTTCATTTTCTTTGATTACATTGATTTTTTTCTTAAAGGGGGAAGGATATTTCTTCCTTTAATTTTTAAGTAGACTATATTTCACTGTGATCATGGTCTTGTTATCTCTCATGTTAATGGTCTTGTAATATTGCTGAGTGTTGTTAAAGTAGGTGTTAGTGTAAAAGGAGACTAATAGATAATAGAGGAGTTCAAAGAAGATTTGACTGAGTTTAACTGAGAAACATACTGGAACTGTATAAATATCAAGTATGAAAACTTGTATTCAAACTATATTCATTTTACTGGTACCAGTTTTTTTCATCTTTTCAACCATCTTTTCTTTTCTGAATGGTGCCCACCCAATATAGAATCACAAAATCTAACAGGTATCTCATAATTCCATCTTCTGGAACTCTCAGACGACCCAAACCTGCAACCCATCCTCTTTGGACTGTTCCAGTTCATGTACCTGGTCACAGTGCTTGGGAACCTGCTCATCATCATGGCTGTGTGCTCTGACTCCCACCTCCACACCCCCATGTACTTCTTCCTCTCCAACCTGTCCTTGGCTGACATTAGTTTTATCTCCACCATAGTCCCAAACATGATTGTAGACATCCAAACTCACAGCAGAGTCATCTCCTATGTGTGCTGCCTGACACAGATGTCTTTGTTTATTATTTTTGGAGGTATGGATGGTATGCTTCTGACTGTGATGGCCTATGACCATTTTGTGGCCATCTGTCACCCTCTGCATTATCCAGTCATTATAAGCCCTCTCCTCTGTGACTTCTTGGTATTGATCTCCTTTTTGGTTAGCTTTTTGGACTGTCAGTTGCACAATTTGATTGCCTTAAATTTTCCCTACTTCAAGGATGTGATTGCTAATTTCTTCTATGACCCTTCTCAGCTCCTCAATCTGACTTGTTCTGATACTTTTACCAGTAATATAGTCATGTGTTTTGTTGCTGCCATCTCTGGATTTTGTCCCATCTCCGGGATCTTTTTCTCTTACTATAAAATTGTTTCTTCCATTCTGAGGATCCCATCCTCCAGTGGAAAGTACAAAGCCTTCTCCACTTGTGGGTCTCACCTCTCAGATGTTTGTCTATTTTATGGAACAGGCTTTGGAATGTACCTTGGATCAGCTATATCGCATTGTCCCAGAAAGGGTACAGTGGCCTCAGTAATGTACACTGTGGTCACCCCCAAGCTGAACCCCATCATCTACAGCCCGAGGAACAAGGATGTTAAGAGTGCCCTGAGGAAGCTGCAGAGCAGGATGCTCTAATCTCAGGGTCATAGTGTTCATTTGAAACACAGAATACAAAATGTTTAAGATCACCATCTTCACCTATAAATTCTGCCTTCTTGGTCAGATTACTTTTGTAGGTTAGTGGTCTTAATCCATCATCATTTTCATCATAGAAAAGTGACAGCCAGAATTGAGGGAGGGAATAATGGGGATTTTTTCAAATGTGTACGATTTTCAATTTGGAAATATAAAAAAATTCTAGAAGTGGATGTTGGTGTGGTTGTAACACAATGTGAGTGCGATGAATAAAACTGAACTGTGTTGTTTGAAATGGTTAAAATGGTAAGTTCCTATTATGTATATTTTTTAACAATAAGTGATGTAAATAGAATGCAGGTGAACCTTTTTAAAAAAAGAAATTTCAACAGCACACAGTACACATGACCTTCCTCATGAGCAGAGGAAGAGCCCCAAATGTTTTGTGGACATTTCATTTTCTCATCTTATTCTTCCACTATTAGGCATTACTTGGGGGATGGATTAACCTGGAACAATTTGGCAAGTTATAAGCTCTGTGCATTGAGTCTCCAGGGCATGGATAGTCAATAATCAGCCTGTGTCTCCAGTTATTGAGCCTGGTTCCAAGAGCACTGGGCTCTGTACCTGTACCTCCTCATTCCAAGGTTGTCTACATTTGGAAGCTCTTATCTGGCACTGTATATAACAATCCTGAAGACAGAGCCTGTGCCTTCATTGGGTACCAAGGAAGGGAGTAGCTTATGGTATACACTCCTTGGTCATGACTCAGCAGTTATGCAATGTAACTAAGTAAGTGTGGTGGGAGATGCTGGATGGAGGAAGGAGACTCAGGAGAACTGCTTACTCTTCATCAGAACAAACATGGCAGTGTGGGTAGCAAGAGGGAAGTTACTGATTTGCAGAATTTCAGGTATGGGGCCTGTGAAATTTATCTTCTTCATTGTGGCCCCAGTTTCATAAATCAAATTCAAAGTTTTGAACCGCTGCATGGATTCTTCTTCCCATAGTCATCTCATTTATGTTAACATAAAATCCCTTTAACTTCCAAAATAATAATGAAGTTCATGTTGAGTATGATAAGGATGAGAGTAACTATCACATCACAAGGTATAATTGAGACCTTCCTCATGCTAGGGTCTGAGCTATTTTCTAAGTAGTTTGTATCATTTCATATGTATATTCTTTCCCATAATATGATCACCTACACTATTCCTCTTTTACAGAAACAAAAGCAGCAGAATGTCTTTATGTAGCTTCTACTAGGTCATTATGTAGTGAAGGGAAGATATGTTTTTTTCTGCCTGTCTGATTGGAGACAGCCTATCTTTCCAGGAGAATCTTGGTGATTTGTTCCCTTGATAGCCACTTCATCTTGTCACTCTAGGAAGAAACCTGTTAATCAGTGTGATCTTCCCTTTGGGAATCCTTGGTTAGTTACAGAGACACTCTATATTTGACACCTGTTGCATTAACTGTATTAAGGACAATTGGGATCACAGGTGAAGAGTAGACACATGGTCAGTATGACCTCTCTTGCCCTCACTCCAGGGAATCCTTTTACCTGTCCATGCCCATGTTCATTATCATAATCATCTGACTTAATCTCAGAAGTAGACATATAAGGTAGAGCTAGATGTTGGTTGAGTAAGATCCTCCAGCAATCATCTTGCCTCAGACACAATGAGTTGCACAGCTATTCATGCACCATATTACATTTATTAGAGCTGGGGAAATCAAGTGAGAGAGCTTAGCACCTACTTTTAGCATAAAAAATGAAAAGACATATTGAAGAAGGTAGAAGGGAACTAGTTGCCTCTATGAACAGGGATGTTCCATCTCCGAGTAGCCCAGTGCACAGAGACATGCCTCCCACTAGGTAGGGAGAGAGATTAAGTGTCTTGGACTTAAAATATAGTACTAGGCCTGCCATGGTGAAATCCAGTGCTAGGAAGAGCCAGGCTACACTTGCCACCATGCCAAAAACCATGGGGTGAGCTGCTGACATTCATGGAGCAGATGGCAAAGAGACTGCCTCAACACTGTTGCTCCCAGCTTAGGTGACAGAGGGAGCAGCACTCCATACACTGGGGACCCACACAGAGGTTGGCACAGGGCTTTGTCTTGGAGTTCAATGTCAGATCCACCTTGGAGTTAACTAGCAACCCATGAAAACTGAAGATGCTGTACACAGACTAGACCTCCCAGAACCTCTAAACTGGACCCAGTATCAGGCAGAGATGAGTGTCCCAGTGCGACAGACTCAAGTCTCAGCAGCATCATTTTCAACCTTGGATTGTGTCCGGGGCATACCTGCCCTCTTTCCAGTGCGGCATAGGTTTCTGTGGATATGAGGCATAAGTGTGACTCAGTTGAGCATCAGTCTAACTGGGTAAGACATTGACTTCACTTCACCAACACAACTGCAACTTCAGGAAGCATAGTGTCGTGCAGAACCCTGTCCCCTGTGGGCAGGACAGGGTAGTAAGCACAGATCTTTGCCCCAGTATTTATACTGGACTGGTAAAACCTGACACCAGACAGATTCTAATGGCTCCCATTCGTAGACCTGCCTGGGGATATAGTCTCAGAAACAGATGTAGTGCCAGGGAGAGAAATGTGGCCCAGTCCACCAGATTTCTCTTAGCCACCATCAACTATGACTAATTGCAGCAGTCTTGGGTCATGAGTCCACCAGGCAACCCATAGCACTGTGATCTTTGGCCCTATTCTAGTGTCGTGCTGGTCTTGACAGACTGTGAGTTCAGAATGTGACAGAATTTGGCAGCATTTGTGGCCATGTATGTGGCATAGGACCCTGAGACTGGTCCATCTCTTGTACTGTATCAGGTTCTGCAAAATTCTACAGTGTCTGGATATGGGTGAGTAACTGGGCAAAACATCTGGGCCTACTGTGGCCCCATGAAGATGCTTGTAGGAAGAGACAAAGTACTCTTCTAGTTCATTCTGAACCTCACACCAATGATAGATTTGGGATGGACGTTAGGTTTAGATCACTCTCTGGTGCTTGAAGAGTGACAACACACCACCAGCAGACTCCTGAGGACATTCACTGGAAGAGTGGAAGTGTATATAGGCTCAGAAAAAACTAAAACTAACAGCTGGCCTAGAATTTTGGAAAGACAAAACAAAAGATGTCAGATTGAAAAGACTGGAGTAAATACAAAATCCTTCAAATTTCTGCATGACATTACAGGCCAATAAGTATCAAGAGCTTTCAGGAAAGCATAACTTCACTTGACAGTCTAAATAAGGTGCTAGCTGGGTGTGGTGGTGCACACCTGTAATACCAGTGTCTTGGGAGACTGGGGCAGGAGTATCACAAGTTCAAACCAACCTCAGGAACTTAGAGAGACACTAAGCAACTTAGCAGGACCCTGTCTCAAAATAAAATGTAAAAAGGAAAAGGGTAGTGACTCAGTTGTTAAGTAACTCTGGGTGCAATTTCCAGTACCTATAATAATAATGATTATGATGATATGCCAGAAATCAACCACATAGAATTCAGTGTGGAAAAACTCTCAGAAAATTTAAAACACATTAAAAGAAACTCAATGAACTTGAAGAAAGCACACAGTAGTGATTGAATACTATCACAGATAAACTTAAGAAAGACATTGAAGCAGTTTTTAAAAATCAAACAGAAATCCTTGGTCTGAAAATACACTTAGTACAAGGCATGGTGGACACACAATTGTAATCCCTGCAGCTAGGGAGGCTGGGACAGGAGGATCACAAGTTTGAAATTCCAGAATCTTAGTGAGATCCTATCTCAAAATAAAAAATAAATAAAGGTTGCGTGCAGTGGCATATGCCTGTAATCCCAGTGGTTCAGGAGGCTGAGGTAGTAAGATCCTGAGTTCAAAGACACTCTCAGCAACTTAGTGAGGCCCCAAGCAATTCAATGAGACCTATTTCTAAATAAAATACAAAAAAGGGCTGGGGATGTGGCTTAGTGTTTAAGTGTTCCTGGGTTCAATCTCTGGTACAAAAAATAAATAAATAAATAAATAAATAAATAAATAAATAAATAAATAAGAAGAAGAAGAAGAAGAAGAAAAGAAAATATATACTTAACAAAAATAAATGCAATATTTATGTGGTTTTGTCTCTGTGTCTTCTACTCTGAACCATTGGTCTGCCTGTCTATTTTGGTGCCAATACCATGCGGTTTTTGTTACTATTGCTCTATTGTATAGTTTAAGGTCTGGTATTATGATACCTCCTGCTTCACTTTTTCTGTTCAGGATTGTTTTGGCTATTCGAGGTTTCTTATTCTACCAGATGAAGTTCATAATTGCTTTTTCTATTTCTATGTGGAATGTCATTGGGGTTTTAATTAGAATTGCATTCAATCTGTATAGCGCTTTTGGTAGAATGGTCATTTAGACAATATTAGTTCTTTCTATTCAAGAATGTGGGAGATCTTTCCATCTTCTAAGGTTTTCATCAATTTCTTTCTTTAGTGTTCTGTAGTTTTCATTGTAGAGGTCTTTCATCTCTTTTGTTAGATTGATTCCCCAATTTTTTTTTTTTGGAGGCAATTGTGAATGAAGTGATTTTCCTAATTTCTCTTTCAGAGGATTCATCATTTATGAATAGAAATGCATAAATATAGTCACCTCATACTAGACAAAGGAGCCAAAAAATATATAATGGAGAAAAAGATAGTCTGTTCAAAAAATGGTGCTGGCAAAACTGGAAATCCATATGCAGTAAAATGAAATTTAACCTCTATCTCTCACCCTGCACAAAACTGAACTCAAAATGGGTCAAGGACTTAGAAATTAGACCAGAGAATCTGCACCAAAAAGAAGACAAAGTAGGCCCACATCTTCATTATGTTGGCTTAGGATATGACTTCCTTAACAAGAGCCCCAAAGGGCAAGAAATCAGAGTACAAATCAATAAATGTGATGGATTCAAACTAAAATCCTTTTTCTCACCAAAGGATAGAATCAACAATGTGAAGAGAGAACCTACAGAGTGGGAGAAAATCTTTTCCACATGTACTTCAGATAGAGCACTCATCTCCAAAATTTATAAAGAACTTACAAAACTTTACAGTGTAAAGGTGGTCTAGAGTTTGTTCTTGGCCTGATCAATAAATGGGCCAAGGAACTGGACAGAGAATTTAGAGAAGAAGATATACAGGCAATTAATAAATATATGAGAAAGTGTTCAACATCTCTAGTAATTAGAGAAATGCAAATTAAAGCAACTCTAAGAATTCATCTTACTCCAATTAGAATGGCTATTATCAAAAACACAAACAATAATAGATGTTGGCATGGATGTGGAGAAAAGGGCAAATTTTTACATTGCTGATGGTGTTACAAGTTAGTGCAACCACTCTGGAAAGCAGTGTGGAGATTCCTTAGAAAACATGGAATGGACCCACCTTTTGACCCAGTTAGCCCACTCTTCGGTTTATACCCAAAGGACTTAAAACCAGCATACTACAGTAACCCAGACACACCAATGTTTATAGCAATTCAATTCACAATAGCTAGATGCCCTTTAATTGATGAATGAAAAAAGAAATTGTGGAATATATTCACAACTCAAAATGGATCAAGGACTTAGTAATTAGACAAGAGACTTTGCACCAAATAGAAGACAAGTAGGCCTGAATGGAATATTATTCAGTCACAAAGAACAAGAATATTATCGCATTTGCAGGTAAATGGATGGAACTGGAGAATATCATGCTATGTGAAATAAGCCAATCTCAAAAAACCAAAGGCCAAATGTTTTCCCTAATAAGTGGATGATGATATAAAATGGGGGTAGAGGGTGGAGGGTGAGAGAAGAATGGAGGAACTTTACATTATGTAGAGGGAAATGAAAGGGAGGAGGGATGTATGAAAAATGGTGGAATGAGACAGCCATCATTACCCTATGTTCATGTATGATTATATGAATGATATGAATCTGCATAGTGTACAACCATACAAATGATGAGATGTAAGATGTACCCCATTTGTGTACAATGAATCAAAATGCAGTCTGTAAAAATGAAAAAGTAAATGCAAAAGAAGGCATCAATAGGAGTACAGATCAAAGAGAAGAAACAATCAGTAATCTTGAAGACAGGCCATGTGAAAGCACATTTGGAGGAGAAAAGGGATGAAGAAATCCTATAGGGAATTTTAGACAGTATTAAATGAGCAAATATATGGTTATTAGGTTGTGAGAGACTCTTGTAAATTCCAAAGGGATAGAAACCATATTTAAAAATATAATAAAAGAAATTTACCTGAAGTTAGTGAAGGATACATGTATTCAGGTCAATGTTCACCAGTCAGATAGACCTCAACCAAGTCTATCCCTGAGACCTCTTATAATCAGATTCTCAAAGGGGAAATTCCACTGATCTCACCTATGTGTGGAATCTAGAAGAGTAGAACTCACAGAAGCAGAGTGGAGTGGTTGTTAAATGTGAGAGGCTGGGGTTAGAGAGTATTCTCAGTTCAAAAGCACAGGCAGGGTACAAGATTCCAGGCAGAAAGGAGACATATGTTTACCACATGCATATTACAACACAGTAACTACAGTTAAGAGCAATGCAGTGTACTCTTGATATTAGAAAATGTAGATTTTATGTTCTCTCCACAAAATTCTAAAAGGATGTGAAATAATAAATATGTTAATATACTTGATATAGTAATTTCACAAAATATATGTATTTGCAAATTTTATTTACATGATAAATATTTGCAATTTTGATGTCAATTAAAAATTAATAAATTTAAAGTTAAAATATACTTTTAAATGAATTTAGGAGACTGTGAAGAAAAATATCACAATTGCAAGCAGTTCTAAGATCTTTAAAATTTAATCACTTTTGTTTTGTGTTTTTAGCACTGGAGATTGAACCCACATGTCTAAGTTTACTATATGTTTCAGAATTTATCAATGAGATTTTTCCCTAGCCCTTTTTATTTTATTTTGGGACAGGTTCTCACTAAGTTGCTTAGGGCCTCACTAAGTTGCTGAGGCTGGCCTCAAACTTGCAATTCTCCTGCCTCAGCCTCCTGAAACACTTGGATTTCAGGTTTGCACCACCATGCCCAATTAAAATCTAATCTTTGTCAAGTGTTTTTGCAATAGTTGACATACCCAAAAATGAAATTACAAATAGACCTGTCTTTTTATCATTCAGTTGATAACCCAGAAGGAAATGTCTGTGTCCGTGATCTATAAAGATGATATAGAATAAAAAACCCATTTTACCAAACCTGAAACACTTTATCTCATAAGGAACTCTATTGCTTATTTTCTCAGTCAATTTACTTTTATATTGCAAAAAATTCCAACACACCTATTGTCTAATTCCCTAGCTGATAAAGAATACAATCAAATAAATGAAAGGAAGTCATAGTGATAGAGGCGCAGAGAACTGCTATATATGGTAGCTGTGGAAATGAGCAGGGAAACTCATCATGACCCTAACTAGCAGGGAGGAGACAGGAAAATGTTAAATGCACCCACCCCAGAAAGTCCCAATGGAATTAAAGCATTTAATTTAAAGCTGAAATGCTTCAATGAAGATAACTAACATGAAATGCAGCACCTTGGTTATTTCAAAGAAAAACAATAAAGTGAGACATATTGGTTAAAAATAAAGCTCATTCAAGAAAGGAGAGAGTTAAGATCATTTGGTCAATAGGTTAAGAACAAATCAACACAGGTCAGTAATAATTCTCCAAGGGGTTTAAATGTGCTTCAGTTTCAGAACAACTATTTGGATTATTTAACACATTAATATATCTAACACAGATCAGTAGAAATCAAAATGCATTTCATAGTTTCAAAGCCAGCAGCAACTGGTTTTGTGTGTGTTAGTGTGTGTGTGTGTGTGTGTGTGTGTGTGTGTCTGTGTCTGTGTGTTTTAGAGGAGGGATGCACATTCTCAGACTAGAAAAATGAACATTCACCTTTAAAATTATATGTAATGTTTATTTAAAAAAAAGTATTTGATTGAACATGAAGCATTATAAAATTAGAGTTCATGAACAGGCAAAGAACTGTTGCCAAAATCCTTTCAAATAATTCATAAGATAAAAAGGAAATGGAGACATAAACTTTGTGAAGTCAAAGATCGATGCATCATTATTTCTTCAGATGTGCAGATGAGTTTTTGGAAGCCAGAGCTTCTCTGAGAACACAGCATTCTGTGGGTCTTACCTCATCCATTTTAACAAATCCTCGAGGTAGTTTTTCTGAAACCTTTGCCATGTAGAAATAAGATTTACCTAGAGGGTTTATTAGACACAAAGAGCTGCCCTGACCCTGGAGCTTCTGATTGCATAGATGGGGTGGAGGCCAAGAATACGCACATCTAACGAGCCCCCAGGTGACTCTGACCCTGCTCATCAGGTGACAATGCTTTGAGATTAATTGTTCTCTGTGCCCCCAGAGCTTGAGTCTAGTAAAAGTTGTCCTGCACTGTTGGCTTCTGCTATTCCCCAATCCCAATCCTTGTCAGGTGGGGCACTGTTCCAGATCACATCATGGAAGGACCTGTTACCACTGCAAGAGGCACAGGGAGACCTTCCATTCAGGGAATTCCCAGTTCTTTGGCTAGGATTCAAAGATGCTCTGCCCTGAGATTCTGGAAGTTCACTTAAACTTTTAGGACCTTGGAGACTAAATTCTTGGAGCACCTCATTCAAAGAACTCTTCTGACATCTTTCTAGTCTTTACACAATTATGGTCCCACAGGGTAGAAAGAGAAACTTCCTGCCAAATCCTTCTCCCTAAAGATAGCTGTTGTAGGTGAGTTTATTTCTCCAATTATCCCTCCTATATCAGTTATGTTCAACAGCTTGCAGTTAATGAGATCATTCTCCTGGGGATTTGAAAAGAGTTCCTTTATCTGTCCTCAAAAAGTCTCCTGGGACCCATTAAGATATTGCTAACTGTTTTCTTCTCTTCACAGATTTTAATTCCAAAGATAGGATTTTCTCCCTGAGGGATGTGTTAGTGCTTCAAGGACTCCCAGTAGATTGAATCTGAGAATCCTGCTGTATTGAAATGAAGTCATCACTACCCACTTGAATGTTCAGTGACTTTGCTACCAAATCATCAAGCAGTTAGAAGACTGGAAATGCCCTTCTTCACTACAAACCTCAGGGCACACTACTGTGGTAGAAATGAAAAGATCTGCTCTGAGTTAGGTGACGAGAGAGTGAGCACAGGTAAATGGAATTATCAGGTAGAGACAGAAAACTTCCAATACAGAGAGCATTTACCAAAGGGAAGTATAGATTATGAGTGAGTTCCATTTTTATTAAGGTAGGTGGGAATCACTTATTCCATCAGAAATTCCTTAATTACATTTAATTTCACTATGTGCAGACACTGGAATACAGGTGATGGTGAAGTTCCTAAAAAGCAAGAAGGGATGGGATGGAAAGCCCAGGAGGAGATTTTGAAGAGGCCATCACTAACAGAATATTACACAAATAAGAATGTCAGTTAAGTGGTGCTCACTGCTGGGTGGATCCTTTGGAGACTAATGTGGTCTTTGGGGCTTTCTTTGGGAGTCATGTAAGTCAAAAAGCATTATGGGATCCCTGGAATGAGCACAGCAGGGACACAGGTAGGACTCAGGGCAGGATCATCTTGCCTTTCCAACTCCCACTCTCAAGCAGGAAATTTCTCTTTCTCTGTATACAATTAATAGATTTTATGGCCACTAGTAGAGACCAATGAAGGCCAAATCTGTACAATTGACCTCTAAGAGGTGCTCTCTTAGCACCTCACTCCAAATTTTCCATGATCAACCTGATATTTTAACATCTGTCCTGATATGCCCTTTGCTATTATAAGCTGTATCTTTGAAGGTTAACATGATAGTTCTGTCACCCATGGATTCTGCCCTAGGTGTCTATGACCTACACTTCTTGATTTCTGTCTGCATTACAGACTACTCTCCAAAGTCCCAGGCTCCACAGGGGTGTCCAACCACCATCTCAGTTTGTTTATTATAACATGAAAGGAATAATTTTAACCATTTTTATTGAGATTGGATCTCACCATATTTCCAAAGATGCTGTGAAACTGAAGAATTCAAGCAATCCTCCTGCATCAGCCTCCACAGTACCTGGGATTAGAGGTGTGCACCAGCATGCCTGCTATCAACCAGTTTTTGTGTGTGCAGTTCTGTGGCACTATGCACATTCACTCCATTTTATAACCATCTATCTCCCAAACTTTTCATCATCCAAACAAAAACTCTGCACCTATTGAAAATAACCCTTCTTTCACTCTGGAAACTACCATTCCACTTTCTATCTCTATGAATTTCAGTATTCTAGGTACTTCCTAGGAGTAGAATCATATAATATTTGTCTACTTGTTTATCTTGATTTTGATATTTCAAACCTATCCCAAAAAAGGGATGCAATATAAAGCTCAGGAAGAGAATTTTGAGAAGCAATCACTAACAAAATAATTACACACACAATTATTGAATTGAAAAGGTGCTCACTGTTGTGTTTGGTGGACACCAAATCCTTGTACAGCACTGGGCATTTCGTTGAGAGCCATGCAAGTCAGTGAGGTTCATGGGTCTTATATATGACAGTAGCAGGTTGAAGGGTAGGTTTCAACTTCTCATCTTTCTGACTGCCAACTCTCTGACCTAACCAGGAGCTTTCCTTACTCTGTGTACAACAAGTGATTTTTTTTCTCCCATCAGTGCAAACCAATAAAGATTAAACCAATATATTTGACTTCTAAGATCATAGTACCATTGGGGTCTTCTGTCAGCTCAACTAAAATGTTTCATGATTAACATGACTTTTATCTTCCCGAAGATATTGCCTTTTCTATTTTAGCCATCTCTTGAAAGCTAATGCCATCAGCTCTGTCACCCATGGAATTGTTCTGCATTAATGATTCTCAACTGACTTGGATTATCTCAAGTGACTGGGCTCTGCTCTCTTCACTTTCCATCTCTAGCACAGACTTCTTTCCCAAACTCCAGACTCCACTGGAATATCAAACTTAAATCTGTTTGTTTTACTGTGATAAAATAAATGTAACCAATTTATAGTTTTAACCATTTTCTGATTTTCATTCATGTATTATACATAATAGTGAGATTTTCTGTGACATATTTGTACATGCACAAAATTTATCAATATCTTTTCCTAAAACCTCCCCTTTCTCTCCCTGATCCCCCTCCTCTAATTGATTGGTCTCACTTCTATTATTGCTTAAATTGAGTGCATCATAATTTTACATGAGGTGTTATTCCTTGTGACACATTCGTACAGAGCGTAATATTGACCATGTTTGTGCGTACACTTCCATGGTGTTGAGCACTATCATACTATTGTGCAGCCATCACCACCATGTATTGCCAAAACTTTTTCATCATCCCAAGCTGAAACTCTGTACCAACTAAAAGTAACCCCTTCACACTCCCTGCAGCCTCAGTTACTCCTGTTTTATTTTCTAACACTATTAATTTGGATATTCTTATGTTTCATATTTTTCCACTTGGTTATCTCAATTTGGACATTTCACACCTAAACTTCTGATGCCTCCTTTCCCTCCCACTGTCTCCTCCCACAGCTCTCCTCGCCTCAAGGGGTGCAATCTCTTCTTCACACCCAAGGTACTAGAGCAGTTGCCTCCTCTCTTTCTGTATTCATAGTCTGCTGGCAACAAGCCTCCCAAGTGTACCTTGAAAATAGCCCAGCCTGGGCACTCCCTTCCTCCCCTCTTCCCCCTCGGATCTTAGGTTCTCATACTCACCTACACTCAGGATTGGTTCTCCTATCTCCCTAGCATACTTCACTCTTAGATGTCCATCACATGCCACCAAAACCTGTTCTCCATCTAAATTTCTACTCATTATTGTTAATCGAGCTTCAAGCATATTCTTCCATGCAATTTTTTTCTGAGTACCACGTGATGGTGAAGATGAGGAAAAACTGGAAATTTTACTCATAGCTCACTGGAAAGAAAAGTGTCACAAATAATTTTAAAATAGATTTATACTCTCTTAAAATTTAAACATAAATTTACCATATGACCAAATAATATTAAGACATTTACCCAAGAGAAATGAAAGCATGTTACACAAAGATGTGTGAACAATTATTCATCACATAACTACTTATACTTATCACAAACTGGAAATATCCATATGCCCACCGATTAGTAAATGAACAAACAAAATTTGGGATATTCACATGACAAAATACTTTACATCTATTAAGAGGACAAAAATGCTGATACATGTTCCATGTTATATTAAATGAAAGAATTCACATGCAAAATACCACTGTTGAATGATTCCACATATTACATATTTATATGATATCAAGAAAAGGCAAATTATAGTAGAGTAGATAAGTTGTTCATGACTAAATGGGAGTGCATATTAATGCAAATTGGAACAGGGGAGTTTGGGGGTGATAGATACATTCATCACTTAGTATCTTGATCTATAGGGATGACTTCAGAGCCCCCACCCAGGCCCAAATCCTTGGATGTCCAAGTCCCTGATATAAAATTGTAGAGTTTTTGCACAGTGTATCCTTCCTATGCTTTAAATCACCACTAAGTTATTTCTAATACCTAGAACAATGCAAATGTGTGTAATAAGTATCATGCTATGATGTTTGGGAATAATGGCAAGAAGAAGCCCATACATGGTAAGTGTAATTGAATTGCAAATGGTTTCAAATATTTTTGATCTACAGTTCATTGAACATGGATGTGGAATGTACAACACAGAGGGTCAGGTGTGTGTGTGTGTGTGTGTGTGTGTGTGTGTGTGTGTGTGTGTTGTGGTTTATCTACATAAAATTGTGGCTAAAATTTTGCTAACATCTTTTTTTTTTTTTATGATCGAGTCCTAGATGTATAATCTCTGGGACAAAGGGCATTCATTAAACTTTTGAATGTGTGCTGCAGTTGATTTTCAGAAATGCCCACCTACATAAGGGAACAACAAATAAAAAAGTATGTGAAAAATACATTAACAGAATGAAGGACAAAAGAGTCATATGATCATTTCAACAGATAAAGTAAAAAGCATTTGACAAAATATGACTTTTTTTGATACAAACTCTCCACAAATTTAGCATAGAAAGAACATATCTGAACACAGTAAAGTCCACATGTGACAAACACAGAGATATCATCACAGTCAATGGCAAGAAATGAAAAGCTTTTCTTCTGAGATATGAAAGAAGACAGAGATACACAATCACTCCACTTCTGCTTAACAGATTACCTGAAGTCCCAGCCTGGGCAGTCACACAAAAGAGTGAAATGAAAGGAATCAATGTTCCACAGCAGGGATCAGCTGCCTCTGTTTGAGGATGACATAATTGGATATGTAAGAACCCTAATCATTCCATGAAAAAAATAAAAAAAAAACTGTTAGGACCAATACATGAAGTTAATAAAGCAGTCGAATACAAAATGAAGACACAAAATCAGAAGCTTTTCTATCCACTTATAGCAAACTAGAGAGAAATCTAAAATCCCTCTTAGAGTAGATATAAAAATTAAGCACTCCAGAATAAATTTAACCAAGGTGGTGAAAGTTCTCTACATAGAAAACTACCAAACATGGATGGAAGTGACTGAAAAGACACATGCACACACACACACACAAACACATAATGGAAAAATAACCCATACTCATGGATTAGAAGATTACCAATGTATAATGTCCTCACTGCTGAAGCAATTTGCACACTCAACACACTTCTGAAAAAAAATACCAGCAATATTTTTCAGAAATAGGAAAAAAAGTATACCATAGTTTTTGTTGAACCACAAAAGACCTCAAGGACATCACCAATCCTGAGCAAAAAGAGCAAAGCAGTAGGCAGCCCCTGACCTGACTGCAAACCATACTACAGAGGCATGGTAACCAAAACTGTGGTACTGGCAAAAAAAAAGATGTAAGATAAAAGAGCAGAACAGAGATCCCTGAAACAAAACTTCATCTCCAGCCAACTGGGTTTCAAAAACATTTTTCCCCACAATTTTTATTGGTGCATTATAGTTGCACATATAATGGGATCCATTGTTACACATTCACAGATGCACACTGTAGCAACATGATTAGCCAGTGTCACTCCCCAGCACTTTGCCTCCCTCCCTCCAGGTCCCTTTCCTGTATGGATCTCCCTTTGACTTCCATGAGATCTGTCTCACCTCTCTGTTTCCCTCTCACCTTTTTCCCTCTCTACCTTTCACATATGAGGAAAACATGTGACCCTTGACCTTCTGAGTTTGACTTATTTCAATGAACATAATGGTCTCTAGTTCCATCTGTTTTCCTGGAAAGGACATAATGTCATTCTTCCCTATGGTTGAGTAAAGCTCCACTGTGCATGTACCCACATTTTCTTCATCCATTCACCTGTTGATGGACACCTGCAGCCAACCAAATTTTGATGATGTCACCAAGAACACACAATGGAAAATACAGGATATTTTCAAGAAATGGTTTGAGAAAACTGGAGAATGAAATTGGATCCTTATCTTGCATGGCACACCACAATCTCCCTAAAATGAATAGACAATGAAATATAATATCAAAACTCCATAATGTGGGTCTTGGAAGAGATGTTTTTGGATATGATTCCAAAAGCATTAGTAACAACAGCAGAAGTAGATCATATGATGCTAAAATATTTCCAACCTATGAAGGAAATACTCCAAACAGTGAAGAGAAAACTAAAGAATAAGATAAAATATATGTAAATTATACATCTAATGAGTGTTAAAATGCCAAATATGTGAGGAAGTTAAAAAAACTCAACAGTAAGAAAACAGATCATATGATTAAAAACTGGGGGGAAAAATCTGCATTGACATTTCTCAAAAGAAGATCTACAGATGCCCAACAGGTCCAAAAAGTAATTATTAGGGAAATGATCATCAAGACCACCATGAGCCATCACATTCTCCATTCACAATGACTGTTATGAAAAAGGACAAATGTGGCAAGATGGAGGAAAGGGAGCCCTTGCACACTGCTCATGGGGATGTGCATTTGTGCAGCCCTGAGATGTCAGTGAGTATGGTACAGAAACAAATATGGAGGCTCATTCAAAAAGTAAAAATAGAATGTCATATGATCCTGCAACCCAAGGACTAAGTAGTATCCAGAGGAAATGATATCTGCATGTAGAAAGATATTTGCACTCCCTGTTTACTGCAGCACCAGTCACAGGAGCCAATACTTGGAGGCAATCTACTTGAACATCAGTGGATGAATAAAGAAAATGTGGTATACACACACATGGAATGCTATCCAGGCATGACTAAGGAAACCCTGTCATTTATTACAACACAGATGAACCTGAAGGATGTGAGATTAAGTGAAATAAACCAGGCAAGAAAATGAACACCACGTGATTTCACATGTATGTGGTATGTAAAAATGTTGATCTCACTAAAATGAAGAGCAGATTAGTTGTGAAACCATCTGGGATGATTGAGGGAGGGATCGGGGAAATTTTGGTCAGAGGATGCAAAATTCCATTTAATTACATAGAGGTCATTCAAGAAATATAACTTATAGACTGGTGACTACAGTTAGTGATGATACATTGTATTTTTGAAAGACCAGATATAAAAGAGTCCTTGTCACAAAAATGACAGCTGTTTGAGGTAGGTGATTAAATCCAACCATTCCACAGTGGATATGTGCTTCAAAACATGTTGCACATCATAAATACACACGATTCTATCTGCCAATTTTTTTAAAAGAATATGAAGAATAAAAAACAAGTATGAAATTTTTTAGAAAGATAGGACTTCTCTTCTATAACATTGTGGACACCAAGAGAGCATGACATCTGCAAAGGATCTTCAAGGAGAACATCACAGAGAGATGCTCCTGGAATGTGTTTCTTGCAGAAATTAATCTTTCCTTAGGAGACACCTGATGACTTTGAAATCAAGCCAAAGAAAAATGTATTTCTCCTTGGAGGAACTAAATTCATCATGCCCCACCAGTAACTACATAGACACAAAAATGACTGAAAATTTTCCATAATTCTATATCCTTTCTACATCATGGAAGCTGAATTTTTGGTAGAATGGAAAGAATAGATGACAATTTATCTAATGAGCACCTTGAGAATTCACCAATTGAGATGCTAGAAGTTTTAGACTTTCCCCTGTGGACCTCACCTGTATTTTTCTGACCTAGCCTCCAGGAACCCAAGTGGACTTCCCATGGACAGATTCTGGAGAAGAGAAATTTTCTCTGTCAGTCATCAGAGAGAGTCAGTGTGTCCCTGTGAAGCTGGTGGAGCAAGAAGGGAAAGAGAAAAGAACATGGGTACTGTCTTTGCTCTAGAGTAATAATACTGGGAAGCTCACTTATTTCTTCAGTCTGTGAAGGGGGATCCCTGTACTTTGAAGAAACCCAGTGCCCACTGAGAACAGCATTACTAGGTCTTCTTCTAATTCCTTCTCTCACACTTTGGAAGTTAGAACTTCTGTCCAATAAGAGTTATTTCCTGGAGAGTCTCCAACTCTTCCCCACTTGTTCCTGTAAACTCTAGGCTCCAGATACATTTCCTACATCCAATTTATTCAATAAGTACTCAACAAATGCCTGCTGTATATGACATATTGTTAACTTTGTCACAAATTTGCATTTGTGTTTCTATCATACACCCTAACTACTTTTAACCTCAGATTTGACTTACTTAAAGTACTAATCAGGTCAATATTTTTGTAGGAATCATCTCACTCTAACGTCCCCAATGGCAACTATTGGTAATTATGTCTTTTCAAAAATGTTATTGGTGCAGAAAAATTATACAAATTAGTAAGGTTTTTTAATTTTTTTAATTTTACAGACTGCATTTTGATTCATTGTACACAAATGGGGTACATCTTTTCATTTCTACGGTTGTGCACCATGTAGATTCATACCACTCATTTAATCATACATGTTAATAGGATAATAGTAGGATTTATTGTTTCATTTCCACACATGCTCACAAATCAATATGATCAGTTTCATTTCTCCCTTTTCCTCTCCACCTCCTTCCCCCTTGACACTTTCATTTACCTGACTATTCTCACCTTTGTTTACATGAGATCTTTTCCCCATTGTTCTCTTTGGCTTCCACATATGAAAGAAAACATATGACCCTTGGGTTTCTGAGTTGGGCTTCCTTTGCTTAACACAATGCTCTCCAATGCCATCCATTCTCCTGCAAATGACATAATTATTTCTGATAATTATTCAACATTCAGTCCAATTCCTTTTCTCTTATTACCAGTCCCTTACAATATTCAGGAAAGTGTTAAATGATTGAAGTGGAAGCAGAGTTCCTTGGCATTTGCAAGAATTCAACCACAAATACTCTAGTGCTTTAATACGACAACTCCTGTTGGCTGTGGTTTGAAAACAACCCTTCTTTATTGGTTTTGGAAATTGTCCTTGTTTTCCATCATGATCCACATCTTCTGGTCCTTGCTGTTGACCACAGTAACTGCGGTTACAGTTTCTCTAATACAGTTCTCTATGATGATTATGGTTATTGTTTATCTTCATTGACCTATTTTGGTGAACAGTTATGTTTACAAGCATCATCATGTTAAGCTGGCTTTCATTTCCAGAGCTGCAATGAATTGCTCATCATGTCTGGTTTTATTTTGTAGTAAGGCTATAAATTATGCCCAGGACATTGAGCATCTAGGAACCGCTGCCCTCCCATTGAATCACATCCTCAACACGTAAAATAGGTTGGAATGCATCCTATTTAATTTTTGTAATCTTTTTCAAAATTTATGCTCAGAAATGTGAAATTAGAAAAGTCCTATGTGACGAGGCTGAGAGCTCAGTCCTGTGGTTATTGTGCATCCAAAATTGTATTGGTGCAACACCTGCCTGTCAGGCACCTTGGAGTCCTAGAAAATGCAAAGAGTGAGGAAAGCTGTCACAACTTCAGGGCCAGAAAAGAGCATAAATTAACCAGGTTCAAAGTGACATCAGCAAGAACACAAGGGTCTGCTGTGGATCACCCTCCTTTCTCTAAGGACATTTCATACTGCTTAAGGGAACCATAAATCAGGAAGACATAATGATAGTAAATATTTATGCCCCAAACAATGGTGCATCCCTATACATCAAACAAATCCTTCTCAATTTCTGGAATCACTTAGACCCCAACACAATAATTCTGGGTGACTTTAACGCACTGCTATCACCACTCGATAGATCTTCCAAACAAAATCCAACCAAAGAAAACATAGAACTCAATAACACAATCAATAACCTACACTTAATAGATATATATAAAATATTCCATCCATCAATGAGCAGAATCACTTTCTTCTCAGCAGCACATGGAAACTTCTCAAAAATAGACCATACATTATGTCACAAAGCAGCCCTTGGGAAATGCAAAAAAATTGAGATACTGCCTTGTGTTCTATCAGATCATAATGGATTGAGTAGAAATCAATGAAAAAATAAAAAAGAGAAATTTCTCCAACACCTGGAGACTAAATAATATGCTATTGAATGAAACATGGCTAACAAAAAAACATCAGGGAGGAGATAAAAAAAATTCTTAGAGGTCAATGAGAATGGCAATACAACATATCAAAATGTCTGGGATACTATGAAAGTGGTATTAAGAGAAAATTGATTGTTTGGAGCACATTTCAGAAAAGAATGAAAAGTCAACAACTAAATGACCTAACATTACATCTCAAAGCCCTAGAAAAATAGGAACAGAATAACAGCAAAAGTAGTAGAAGACAGGAAATAATTAAAATCAGATTCTGAAATCAATGAAATTGAAACAAAGGAAACTATTCAAACAATTGACAAAACAAAAAGTTGTTTTTTTGAGAAAGTAAACAAAATAGACAAACCCTTAGCCACACTAACAAAGAGAAGGAGAGAGAAGACTGAAATTACTAAAATACATGATGCATAAGGAAATATCACGACAGACACCACTTAGATACAGAAAATAATGAAAAACTACATTGAAAATCTGTATTCCAGCAAAACAGAAACTACCGAAGACAGTGGCAAATTTCTACAGACATATGCTCCTCCCAAACTGAACCAGGAGGACATACACAATTTAAACAGATCAATATCAAGCAATGAAATAGAAGAAGCCATTAAAAATCTACCATCCACGAAAAGCCCAGGACCAGATGGTTTCTCAGCAGAGTTCTACAAGACCTTCAAAGAAGAACTCATTCCAATCCTTCACAAAGTATTCCAGGAAATAGAAAAGGAGGGTACCCTACCGAACTCATTCTATAAAGCTAATATCACTCTCGTACCCAAACCAGGAAAAGACACACCAAGGAAGGAAAATTTTAGACCAATATCCTTGATGAATATAGATGCAAAGATCCTTAACAAAATATTGGAAAACCATATCCAAAAACTTATTAAGAAAATTGCACACCACAATCAAGTGGGGTTCATCCCTGGAATGCAAGGATGGTTCAACTTTCGAAAATCAATAAACGTAATCCATCATGTCAATAGACTTAAGAAAAAGAATCATATGGTTATTTTAATTGATGCAGAAAAAGCATTCGACAAAATACAACACCCCTTCCTACTATAGGGATAGTAGGAAAACACCTGAACATTGTAAAGGCTATTTATCCTAAGCCCATGGCCAACATCATTCTTAATGGAGAAAAACTGAAACCATTCCCTTTAAAAATGGGAACAAGACAGGGATGTCCTCTTTCTCCACTTCTATTCAACATTATCCTCGAAACTCTATCCAGACCAATTAGGCAGACCAAAGAAATTAAAGGGAAATGAATAGGAAAAGAGGAACCTAAGCTGTCACTATTTGTGAATGACATGATTCAATATTTAGTACATGCAAAAACTTTCTCCAGAAAACTTCTAGACCTCATCAATGAATTCAGCATATTAGCAGGATATAAAATCAACACACATAAATCTAAAGCATTTTTATACACAAGCAACGAAACAGCTGAAAGGGAAATGAGGAAAACGACCCCATTTGCAATAGCCTCAAAAAAGAAATAAAATACTTGGGAATCAATCTAACCAAAGAGGTAAAAGATCTCTACAATGAAAACTACAAAACACTGAAGAAAGAAATTAAGGAAGACCTTAGAAGATGGAAATATCTCCCATGTTCTTGGATAGGCAGAATTAATATTGTCAAAATGGCCAAACTACCAAAAGTGCTATACAGATTCAATGTAATTCCAATTAAAATTCCAATGACGTACCTTACAGAAATAGAGCAAGCAATCATAAAATTCACCTGGAAGAATACAAAACCCAGAATAGCTAAAGCAATCCTTAGCAGAAAGAATGAAACAGAGGGTATCTCAATAGCAGAACGTCAACTGTACTACAAAGAAATAGTAAGAAAAACAGCATGGCATTGGCACCAAAATAGACAGGTAGATCAATGGTACAGAATAGAGGACATGGACACAAACCCAAATAAATAAAATTTTCTCATACTAGACAAAGCTGCCAAAAATATGCAATGGAGAAAAGATAGCCCCTTCAACAAATGGTGCTGGGAAAACTGGAAATCCATATGCAACGGAATGAAACTAAATGCCTATCTCTCACCCTGATCAAAAATCAGCTCACAATAGATCAAGGACTTTGAAATCAGGCCAGAAACCCTGAATCTTATAGAAGAAAAAGCAGGTCCAAATCTTCACCTTGTAGGCTTATGATCAGACTTCCTTAACAGGACTCCCATAGCACAAGAAATAAAAGCAAGAATCAATAACTGGGACAGATTCAAACTAAATAGTTTTCTCTCGGCAAAGGAAACTATCAGTAATGTGAAGAGAGAGCCTACAGAGTGGGAGAATATCTTTTCCACTCATACTTCAGATAGAGCACTAATTTCCAGAATCTATAAAGAACTCAAAAAACTCTACACCAAGAATACAAATAACCCATTCAACAAATGGGCTAAGGATATGAACAGACACCTCACAGAAGATCTACAAGCAGTCAACAAACATATGAAAAAATGTTCACCATCTTTAGTAATAAGAGTATTGCAAATCAAAACTACCTTAAGATTCCATCTCACCCCAATTAGAATGGCGATTATTAAGAATACAAGTAACATCAGGTGTTGGTGAGGATGTGGGGAAAAAGGTACACTCATACATTGCTGGTGGGGCTACAAATTAGTGCAGCCACTCTGGAAAGCAGTGTGGCGATTCCGTAGAAAACTTGGAATGAACCTACCATTTGACCCAGCTATCCCACTCCTTGGCCTATACCCAAAGGACTTAAAATCAGCATATACAGAGATACAGGCACATCAATGTTCATAGCTGCTCAATTCACCATAGCCAGATTGTGGAACCAACCTAGATGCCCTTCAATTGATGAATGGATAAAGAAACTGTGGTATATATACAATGGAATATTACTCAGCCATAAAGAATAATAAAATTATGGCATTTGCAGGCAAATGAATGAAATTGGAGAATATCATGTTAAGTGAGATAAGCCAATCTAAAAAATCCAAAAGATGAATGATCTCACTGACAAGTGGATGATGACACATATTAGGGGGTGGGAGGGCGGCAAGAATGGAGGAAGGAGGGAATGTGTACAGGGAAAAGAGAGGTGGGTGGGGTGGGGGAGAAGGAAAAAAATTATGGCAACAATCAAACATCATTACTCTCTGTAAATGTATGAACATGCAAATGGTATGCTGTTACTCCATTTACAAACAGAAACAACATGTATGCCATTTGTTTACAATAAAAATAAATTTAAAAAATGAAAAGAAGAAATAAAGAAACTCATTTTACTAAACTGAAACACTTTATCCCATAAGGAACCCCATTTGTTATTTTCTCAGTCAATTACTATTACATTGAAAAAAATTCCAACACACCTATTGTCTAATTCCCTAGCTGATAAAGAAGACAAACAAATAAATGAAGGGAAGTCATAGTGAGAGAGGCACAGGGAACTGCTATTTGTGGTAGCTGTGGAAATGAGCAGGGAAACTCACCATGACCCTAACTAGCAGGGAGGAGACAGGAAAGTGTTAAATGCACCCACCCCAGAAAGTCCCAATGGAATTAAAGCATTTAATTTAAAGCTGAAATGCTTCAATGAAGATAACTAACATGAAATGCAACACCTTGGTTATTTCAAAGAAAAACAATAAAGTGAGACATAATGGTTAAAAATAAAGCTCATTCAAGAAAGGAGACAGTTAAGATCACCTTGGTCAATAGGTTAAGAACAAAACAACACAGGTCAGTAATAATTCTCCAAGGGGTTTAAATGTGCTTCAGTTTCAGAACAACTATTTGGATTATTTAACACATCAGTAAATCTAACAGATCAGTAGGAATCAAAATGCATTTGATAGTTTCAAAGCCAGCAGCAACTGGTTTTGTGTGTGTTTGTGTGTGTGTGTGTGTGTATTTGTGTGTCTGTGTTAGAGGAGGGATGCACATTCTCAGACTAGAAAACTGAATATTCACCTTTAAAATTATATGTAATGTTGATTTTAAAAAGATTGATTGAACATGAAGCATTATAAAATTAGAGTTCATGAACAGGCAAAGAATTGTTGCCAAAAACCTTTCAAGTAAATGCATAAGATAAAAAGGAAATGGAGACATAAACTTTATGAAGTCAAAGATTGATGCATCATTATTTCTTCAGATGTGCAGATGAGCTTTTGGATGAGCTTTTGGAAGCTCTGAGGACACAGCATTGTGTGGGGCTTTCCTCATCCATTTTAATAAATCCTCGAGGTAGTTTTTCTGAAACTTTTGCCATGTAGAAATAAGATTTACCTAGAGGGTTTATTAGACACAAAGAGCTGCCCTGACCTTGGAGCTTCTGATTGCATAGATCGGTTGGAGGCCAAGAATACGCACATCTAACGAGCCCCCAGGTGACTCTGACCCTGCTCATCAGATGACAATGCTTTGAGAATCATTGTTCTCTGTGCCCCCAGAGCTTGAGTCTAGTAAAAGTTGTCCTGCACTGTTGGCTTCTCCTATTCCCCAATCCCAGTCCTTGTCAGGTGTGGCACTGTTCCAGATGACATCATGGAGGGCCCTGCTGCCCCTGCAGGAGGCACAGGGAGGTCTTCCATTCAGGGAATTCCCAATTCCCCTGGTAGAGTTCAAAGAGACTCTGCCCTGGAATTCTGGAAGTTCAATAAACTTTTTAGGAACTTGGAGACTAAATTCTTGGAGCACCTCATTCAAAGAACTCTTCTGACATCTTTGCAGTCTTTACACAATTAAGCTCTCACAAGGTAGAAAGAGAAACTTCCTGCCAATTCCTTCTCCCTAAAGATAGCTGTTGTAGGTGAGTTCATTTCTCCAATTATCCCTCCTTTATCAGTTATGCTCAACAGCTTGCAGTTAATGAGATCATTCTCCTGGGGATTTGAAAAGAGTTCCTTTATCTGTCCTCAAAAACTACTGGGACCCATTAAGATACTGCTCTGACTGTTTTCTTCTCTTCACAGAGTTTAATTCCAAAGATGGGAGATTCTCCCTGAGGTATGTGTTAGTGTTCCAAGTATTCCTGTTACGCTTATCTCTGAGAATCCTGCTGTATCGAAATGAAGTCATCACTACCCACTTGAATGTTCAATGACTTTGCTACCAAATCAAGCAATTAAAAGACTGGAAATGCCCTTCTTCACCAGAGACCTCAGGGCAAACTACTGTGGTAGAAATGGAAAGACCTGCTCTGAGTTAGGTGATGAGAGATTGAGCACAGTAAATGGAATTTTCAGGTAGAGACAGAAACCTCCCAATACAGAGAGCATGTACCAAAGGGAAGTATAGAGTATGAGTGAGTTTCACTTTTATTAATATAGGTGGGAATCACTGATTCCATCAGAAATTCCTTAATTACATTTAATTTCACTATGTGCAGACACTGGAATACAGGTGATGGTGAAGTTCCTGAAAAGCAAGAAGGGATGGGATGAAAGCCCAGGAGGAGATTTGAAGAGGTCATCACTAACAGAATATTACACAAATAAGAATGTCAGTTAAGTGGTGCTCACTGCTGTGTGGATCCTATGGAGACTAATGTGGTCATTGGGGCTTTCTTTGAGAGTCATGTAAGTCAAAGAGCATCATGGGTTCCCTGGAATGAGCATGGCAGGGACACAGGTAGGACTCAGGGCAGGATCATCTTGCCTTTCCAAATCCCACTCTCAAGCAGTAAAATTCTCTTTCTCTGTATACAATTAATAGAGTTTCACGGCCACTCATAGAGACCAATGAAGGCCAAATCTTTACATTGGACCTCTAAGAGGTGCTCTCTCAGCACCACACTCCAAATGTTCCATGAACAACCTGATGTTTTAACATCCTCCCTAATATTCCTTTTGCTATTACAGCTGTATCTTTGAAGGTTAGCATGATAGCTCTGTCACCCATGGATTCTGCCTTAGGTGTCTATGGCCTACACTTCTCGATTTCTCTCTGCATCACAGACTACTCTCCAAAGCTCCAGGTTCCACTGAGATGTCCAACCACCATCTCAGTTTGTTTATTATAACATTAAAGTTATAATTTTAACCATTTTTATTGAGATTTGTTCTCACCATATTTCCCAAGATACTCTGAAACTCTAGGATTCAGGCAATCCTCCTGTCTCAGCCTCCACAGTAGCTGGGATTAGAGGTGTGCACCAGCATGCCTGCTATGAACCAGTATTTTGTGTGTGCAGTTCTGTTGCACTACGCACATTCACTCCATTTTACAACTATCTATCTCCCTAACTTTTCATCATACACCTATTGAAAGTAACCCTTCTTTCACGCTGGAAACTACCATTCCACTATCTCTATGAATTTCAGTATTCCAGGTACTTCCTAGGAGTAGAATCATATAATATTTGTCTACTTGTTTATCTTGATTTTGATATTTCAACCTATCCCAAAAAGGGATGCAAAAACAGCACAGGAAGAGATTTTTGAGAGGTAATCACTAACAAAATAATTACACACACAGTTATTGAATTGAAAAGGTGCTCACTGTTGTGTTGAGTGGGCGCTGAATCCATGGACAGCATTGGGCATTTCATTGAGGGCCATGCAAGTCAGTGAGGTTCATGGGTCCTACATCTGACAGTAGCAGGTTGATGGGTAGGTTTCAACTTCTCATCTTTCTAACTGCCAACTCTGTGACCCTAAACAGGAACTTTCCTTACTCTGTGTACAATTAAGTGATTTTTTTCTCCATCAGTACAAACCAATAAAGATCAAATGAATACATTGATTCCAAGATCATAACACCATTGGGGTGTTCTGTCAGCTCAACTCAAATGTTTCATGATTAACATGATTTTATCTTCCCTAAGTTATTACCTTTTCTATTTTAACCATCTCTTGAAAGTTAATGCCATCAACACTGTCACACAATGCCATCAGCTCTGACACACATGGAATTGTTCTGCATTGATGGTTCTCAACTGAGCACAGATTATCCCAAATGACAGTGCCCTGCTCTCTTCAATTTCTATCTCCAGCACAGATTTCTTTCCCAAACTCCAGACTTCTTTCCCAAACTCTAGTCTCCACTGGAATATCAAACTTAAATCTCTGTTTGTTTTACTGTGATAAAATAAATGTAACAAATTTATACTTTTAACAGTTTTCTGATTTTCATTCATGTATTTTAATTATACATAATAGTGGGATTCCCTGTGACATAGTTGTACATGCACAAACTTTTCCCAAAGCCTCCCTTACTCTCTCTGATCTCCTTCCTCTAATCGAATGGCCTCACTTCTATTATTGCTTAAATCGAGTGCATCATAATTTTACATGAGGTGGTATTCGTTGTGACACATTCTTACACAGTGTAATATTGACCATGTTTGTGTGTACACTTCCATGGTGTTGAGCACTATCACACTATTGTGCAGCCATCACCACCATGCATTGCCAAAACTTTTTCATCATCCCAAGTTAAACTCTGTACCCACTACAAGTAACCCCTTCACACTCCCTGCAGCCTCAGTTACTCCTGTTTGATTTTCTAACACTATTAATTTGGATATTCTTGTGTTTCATTTTTTCCACTTGGTTATCTCAATTTGCACATTTCACACCTTAAACTTCTGATGGCTCCTTTCATTCCCACTGGCTCCTCCCGTGACCCTCCTTGCCTCAAAGGATGCAATCTCTTCTTCACACCCAAGGTCCTGGAGCAGTTGCCTCCTCTCTTTCTATATCCATAGTCTGCTGGCAACAATTCTCCCAAGTGTACTATGGAAATAGCCCAGCCTGGGCACTCCCTTCCTCCCCTCTGCCCCCTTGAATCTTAAGTACTCATACTCACCTATACTCAAGATGGGTTCCTCTATCTCCCTAGCATGTGTCACTCTCAGATGTCCTTCACATGCCACTGAAACCTGTTCTCCAGCTAAATTCCTACTCATTATTGTTAATCAATCTTCAAGCATATCCTCCCATGGAAGTTTTTCCTGAGTAATAAGTATTGGTGAAGATGAAGAAAAACTGGAAATTTTACTCATAATTCACAGGAAATAAAAGTGTTGTAAATAATTTTAAAATAGATTTATACTCTCTTAAAAATTAAATATAAATTAACCATATGACCCAAAAATATATAATTGCACACTAAGACATTTTCCCAAGAGACATGAAAGCACGTAACACAAAGATGTGTGAACGATTTTTCATCAAATAACTATTTATAATAATCACAAATTGGAAATATTCACATGCCCACCAATGAGTAAATGGACAAACAAAATTTGGGATATTCACACAACAAAATACTTTTCATCTATTAAGAGGACAAAAATGCTGATACGTGTTCCATGTTATATTAAATGAAAGAATTCACATGCAAAAGACAACTGTTATATGATTCCACATATTACATATTTATATATCAAGAAAAGGCAAATTATAGTCAAGAGGGTAGATTAGTTGTCCATGGTTGGATGGGAGTGCATACTAATGCAAATTGGAACAGGGGAGTTTGGGGGTGATAGATACATTCATAACTTGGTATGTGTAGGGTTGGCTTCAAATCCCCCACCCAGGCCCAAATGCTTGGATGCTCAAGTCCCTGATATCACATTCCCCTGTGGACTGCACCTGTATTTTTCTGGACCTAGCCTCCAGGAACCAAGTGGACTTCACCTGGACAGATTCTAGAGAAGAGAAACCTTCTGTGTCTGTCATCAGAGAGAGTCAGTGTCCCCGTGAAGCTGGTGGAGCAGGAAGGGAAAGAGAAACGAACCTGGGTACTGTCTTCACTCTATGGTAATATACTGGGAAGGTCACTTATTTTCAGTCTGTGAAGGGGGATTCCTGTCATTTGGAGAAATCCAGTGCCCACTGAGAACAGCATTACTAGGTCTTGTTCTAATTCCTTCTCTCATATTGGAAGCTAGAGCTTCTCCCCAATAAGAGTTATTTCCTGGAGAGTCTCAACTCTTCCCTACTTCTTCTTATAAGCTCTAGTATCCTGATACATTTCCTACATCCAAATTATTCAATAAGTACTGAACAAGTACTGAACAAATATCTGCTGCACATGAGATACTATTAACATTATTTCAAATTTCCATTTATGCTTTATTATATACTCTAACCACTTTTAACGTCAGATTTCACTTACTTAAATACTAATTAGGTCAATATTTTTGTAGGAATCATCTCACATTAATGTCCCCAATGGCATCTACTAGTAATTTTGTCTTTTCAAAAATGTTATTGGTGCAGAAAAATTATACATATTAGTAAGATTTTAATTTTTTTTTATTTTTACAGACTGCATTTTGATTCATTGTACACAAATGAGGTACATCTTTTCATTTCTACGGTTGTGCACGATGTAGATTTATACCATTCATGTAATTTTATATTTCCTATAGGGTAATAGTAGGATTTATTCTTACATTTTCACACATGCTCACTAATCAATATGATCTGTTTCATTCCTCCCTTTTCCTCTCCTCCTCCTTCCCCCTTGACACCTTCATTCACCTGACTATTCTCACTTGTGTTTTCCTCAGATCTTTTCCCCATTTTCCTCTTTGGCTTCCACATATGAAAGAAAACATATGACCCTTGGGTTTCTGAGTTGGGCTTTCTTTACTTAATAGGATCTCTCCAATGCCATCCATTCTCCTGCAAATGGCATAATTATTTCTGATAATTATTCATAATTATTCAACATTCGGTCCAATTGCTTTTCTCTTATTATCAGTCCTTAAAATATTCAGGAAAGTGTTAAATGATCGAAGTGGAAGCAGAGTTCCTTGCATTTGCAAGAATTCAACCACAAATACTCTAGTGCTTTGATGTAACATCTCCTATTGGTTGTGGTTTGAAAACAACCCTTCTTTATTGGTTTTGGAAATTGTCCTTGTTTTCCATCAAGATCCACATCTTCTGGTCCTTGCTGTTGACCACAGTAACTGCTGTTAATGTTTCTCTAATACAGTTCTCTACGGTGATTATAGCAATTGTTTATCTCCACTGACCTATTTTGGTGAACAGTTATGTTTACAAGCATCATCAGGTTAAGCTGGCTTTCATTTCCAGAGCTGCGATGAATTGCTCATCATGTCTGGTTCTGTTTTATTTTGTAGTAAGGCTATAAATTGAGCCCAGGACTTTGAACATGCTAGGAACCACTGCCCTCCCATTGAACACATCCCCAACACTAAAATAGGTAGGAATGCATTCTATTTAATTTTTGTAATCTGTTTTTAAATTTATGTTTAGAAATGTGAAATTAGAAAAGTCCTTTGTGACGAAGCTGAGAGCTCAGTCCTGTGGTTATTGTGCATCCAACATTTGTATTGGTGCAACGCCTGCCTGTCAGGCACCTTGGAGTCCTTGGAAAGGCAAATGGTGAGAAAAGCTGTCACAACTTCAGGGCCAGAAAAGAGCATAAATTTACCAGGTTCAAAGTGACATCAGCAAGAACACAAGGGTCTGCTGTGGGTCACCCTCCTTCTCCTGACTCTCACCCTTACTGTCCATCATACAGGCCTCTAATCCCTCCCACCACAGCCCACAGCTGATGGACAGCTGAACACTCTACTCTCTCAGCCTAGAATGTGCCTTTTTCCTTACTTCCTCTCTAAGCCCACACATTCCTATTGAAAACAGGCCTCTTCTATCCACTTTCTATGCTTTAGAACAGAAAATCATTGGTCCTCACTGCTCTTCTACTGTCTTTAATTCATTCCCAGTTTGGCATGGATTAATACACTAGCCCTTTTAATCAGGTAAATGTACTCAATTTCAAGACTTACATGTGTCTTAAGATTTACATGGTTTAGGATGGAGAAACCTTGAATAATTGAAATCTAGGTCATCAAATATATTTTGGCAATTGATTTCAGATTTTTATCATAATACATACCACTCAAAACTGTGAACACAGGAGCACACGCAGTCACACACTCCTTGCAGCATTCTAATGGGTGCCTTTGTTGTCTCAACTATCTGTGTAGACCCCTGTTTTTCCTCTCTTGGAAGAATTCACCATGCAGGCATCATTGTCTGGAGGAAGGAGTCACAGGATCTTTTAACTAGAATGCTCTCTGGAGCTCAAAAGAGGTAAGAAACCTGTTGTAATTGTAGTGATCACATTTTTGCCTTGTGGGCTGCCACAGGTAAGAAGGATATTATTGATAGACGATAGTCATGCAGACACATGTATTGTGATGTACAAGTGAAATCTCATATTTATGACATGCCCTTTGTATGCGAAGTAACTGTAGCAGAAGAGTTACAATCCTCAACTCATTGAAATTTCCTCTTCAACTATACCAATGGGAATATTTTCAATCCTACTGGGGAGGTGAGTTAATTTTAACTAAGAGTTTAAATAACTTTCCAAGGTCAAATAGATTATAAGCTGGCAGACCAAAACTCTATTTCTAGGTGTCTGATTGAAGAAGTCATTTTAGACACATTGGCACCTGCCGTAATCCAGCAGCTTAGGGGCTGAAGCAGAAGGATCACAGGTTCAAATCTGCCTCAGAAATTTAGAGACCCTGTTTCAAAATTAAAAATTTTAAAATGGTTGTTTATGTAACTCAGTTGTTAAGCACTCTGAGTTAATTTCTGGTAAAAAATAAATAATAATAAAAAAAAAAATAAAGAAGGAGCAATTTCGAAATCACAGCTCTATTCTGCACCTTGTGGGGAGCTGTGTATCTAAAACTATGCTTATTGAAATAATACCATACAAAAAGACATTTTTAAATTTCACACCAAGGATAATTCTAATGTATTTTTGAGAAAAAAATAAGGCACTGAAAACTAATTCACAGCTCTCTGAAATGTCAAGCCACAGAATAAGAGTTAATCTGAAATCCATGTTCAATCACTAATGTAGGGCTAATAGAAGAAGCTAGTATGGGATAATCAAGCTAATGATGAAATGTCCTCACATATATTGGATGGTTCTTACCTAGGAATAAATTATTCTGTTGATTAATTAAATAAGAAATAAACTAAGACTTTATGAAGGAAGAGATCTTGCTAAATATAGGAATTCAAGAATAACATTTATTCAACGTGGAAATGGGATACACTTCTCTGAGTGAATTGCAGGCATGGGTAGGACTCAGCAGCTGTGAAGGACATCTGCACAAGGGTAACCTGTAGAGTGGTAACTCTTGAGGTGCCAGAAGCATGGTGTTTAAATGTTGCTTTTGTGTTTTACTCAGTAGACCATACTAGCTTCATGGAAGAAGAGAACCACACTGTCCTATCACAATTTCCTCCCTGGAACGCAAGAACCTGAATTACAGCCTATTCTCTTGGGACTGTTCCTGTCCAGTACCTGGTACCTGGTACTTGGGAACCTGCTCATCCTCCTGGCTATCAGCTCAGACTCCCACCTCCACCCCCATGGTGGTCTCTCCAGCCTGTACTTTGTAGACATCTGTTTCACTTCTACCACCATCCCCAAGATGCTGGTGAACTCTATTCACAAAGCAAAGACAGCCTACTCAGAATGCTCTCTCAAGGGTATTTTTTCCTTATGTTTCTTGGTGGTATTTTCTACTCCACCACAATGGCCTTTGACTGCTTGTGGCCATCTGTCACCCCCTGAACTACACAGTCATCATGAATCCCTGGCTCTATGTCCTCCGGGTTCTGATGTCTTAGCTCTTCATGTTCTGGGTCCCCTGATTCATATTCTACTGTTGAATTGACTGACCTTCTCCTCAGGCACTGAAATCCCACATTCTTCTGAACTGGCTCAGCTTCAGGTGGCTGGCCTATTGCCCTTATCAATAACATCTTCACCTATGTGGCAATGCCCTGCTTTGTGTATTCCCTATGACAGGATCCTCTCTCTTATCTCAATGTGTCTCCTCATTAACGAGAATGTCTCCTTTGAGAGTAAGTATAAAGCCTTTTCCACCTGTGGGTCCCCTCGGTGTGATCTCCTTAACTATGGACAAGACTCTGGAATACCTCAGTTTACTCTGACCCATTCTTCCCAAGGAATCACATGCCTCAGTGATGTACACGTGGTCACCCCCATGCTGAACCCCTCATTACAGCCTGAGCATGGATGTGA